>NW_021394673.1:0-59159 GCF_001605985.2 Dendrobium catenatum
CAACAAGAGACGATGATGTGGCAGCAGCAGCGGTAGGGCGGGGCGCTGGCGGCGAAGGCAGCAGGCGGTAGTCGGCGGGTAGGTCGCAGGCACTGCGGCAGCGGCCGGCAGGGGCGAGCCGGGCGAACATGCGAGATCAGTTGAACGGTCGAGAACTCGAGAGCGACTCGAGTGTATGTCGCGCTGCAGAAGGCTGCAGAGACGAGACAGGTGCGCAGTCGCATCTAGTGGACAGCGATTGGGAGTTTGGGACTTCATGCGACAAGCGACGCGTGCGAGTTTGATTCGGGGCGGGCAGGTGGGCACGCCGGGCAATAGAAACGGGCAGAAACTCATTTTCCATGTCATTTCGGGTCGGGTTTCCGGGTTTTCCCCCGGGTCAAACCGCGAAGCACGACCCGGTAATACGCAAATCGTGTGCAGTTCTTTGAACCCGAACAACGAGCCCGACCCGTTTGCTAACCGGGTCAACTTGAACCGGGATTTTTTCGGGTCGTGTTTCGGGTCGTGTAAAAAATTGACAGCCCTAACAATATATATGATTAGACAAAGATGATTTATAAATTTGATTTATAATTACTTCTAAAATATTATTTGATTGGTGAGGGTTACAACAACAACAACAACAACATCAAGCCTTTGTCCCACTACGTGGGGTTGGTTACATGAATCCTTTTTTGCCATTGTATCCGGTTAAAAATTAAAGTCTCATTTAAATCTAATAAAGAAAGATAATTTCTAATATTTTCTAACCAAGTCTTTTTTAGGTCTATCTCTACCTTTCTTAATATAAGTCAAATTTAATACCTCAACTTTCCTAATCGAGTCATCGGAAGACCTCCGTTTAATGTGACCAAATCATCTAAGGCGACACTATGATCTTATCTTCCACTGGAGCTACTCCAACCTTTTCACGTATATGCTCATTTCATATCCTATCTCTAAGGTTCAAGCCACTAATCCACCTAATCATCATCGTCTTTGCAACACTTAACTTAGTATTATGCTTCTCTTTTAATGGCCAACATTCGGCACCATGAAGTATTGCAGGTCTCACCACCATCTTATGGAATTTTCCCTTAAGTTTGAGGGGGGTTTTTCTATCGCACAATAAGCTCGATGCATTCCTCAACTTCAACCATCCAATTTGAATTATGCTGATAATATCCCCATCAATTTCACCATCACTCTGAACAATAGATCCAAGATATCTATTTTTTTTTTTACTTTTATTAATGACTTGATCGCCCAAAGTCACAATCCCCTCACTATTGTGTAACTTAAACTTTACTTATTAGGATATTAATATATGCAATGTAATAATTATAATGCAAATATCGTATTGATTGTTTATAACTCCATTTCTACTTATATCTTCTTTTACCTCCCACGTCTACATATAGTAAGTGGGGCCATAATCAAAATAAAATTATGCCATATAACCTTCCACAGCATCTCTCAACAAGTGGGTCTGAAATCCCTCACACATCCATACTAAGTAGAGGGGGCCATATTAGAACATATAGAGCCCTTATAACATATTAAAGAGTGCACTTATATGAGGCACCTATATATATATATATATAGTATATATATATATATAATATATATATATTATATAAATATATATATCATATATTATATATCCAATGTTATGGTCATACAACATGAATGCAATAAATAGCTAATTTATGATCTCAATGCAGTAATTTAAATGATGATATGAATTGCCAAATTCATCAGCAAAAGCCATTATTACATGTATAATAGTATACTCAATAACTTTTTTCTTTCCACTTCTAACTTCAAAGGGATAGTCACATAATACAGTTCTAAGAATTTTACTATAACTATTGATATTTATAAGAAAAATCTCATTCAATTATATATTCAAAATTGCATTAGGGAAATACCAAGTTGTTGAAACTTTGATTTTACCACGGCTGAAATTACTAAAGAATAAATGATACAATCGAATAGATAAAGTTAGCATTGCAAAAAATTTATAAAACTCAAGAAAAACACATTTTTTTAGTCACACTTCTTATTAAACATATTGGAATTTAAAAATCAAGATAGAAGTTCAGAAGTTTACCTCATGCTTCAACAATATTTCATGAAGAAGGCCCGATGGACAATTTCAGCTTCTTTGGCCTTCGAGTCTCTTTTCTTCTTTCTCTCTCCACTTCTCCTTTCATCTTCGACAAGGATGGGGGTTGAATGGGATTTTCATAATTTATTTAAATATTTTTAAAATTTTAAAATCACTAATTTGACCTAGCGCCATGACACTCAACTCTTCATGCACTACTACGCTCCTAGAGACTTTTAGATTCTCCCAGAATCTCTCTAGCGAATACTTGGCACCACAGTTCGTCGCCCAACACAATGCCACTCTTTTTTTCTCCAAAATCAAGTGCTAGATGCTGTGGCACTCTCAGACCACTTCATGACTCACTTAAAATCCATTAAACATCCTAAAACTTATCATTATTATTTCAATCAGCATTAGATAAACATTAATTGTAGTTACTTGCAGGGGCGAAATTAATTTTTTTTTTTGTATGGGGGCACAAATAAATATTAGTCATTAAATTAGTCTCAAAATATAATTTTTATTCAGTGTTATCGCATATCATGAGACATATTTTTAATAAAAATTTATAAAAAAATATATCTAAAATCACATGCATTCTCATTATTTTGCAATAAATAAACTTTCTCATATGGAATAAATTTCGGATTTTAAATACAAGTCTTTTCTATAAACTTGATGAATTGGTAAATTATCATGACAAATGATGAAAATCAATATATGATTTTTATTTGGAGTTTAAGGGGCTTATGAAGCAGCACATGCGAAATATAATTGGTAGGGGAATGTTCATTCTCTTTCTATATCTTTATAAAGCACATATTGTTGGGATTTTACAACTTAATATATTTTCTATTAAATATGGCAGAAGAAAGCATTATCAAAGAATGGATGAAGCTTTGTATTGTTCCACTATGCCTTCAAAGATTAACGGGTTTGGAACGATTCTTTTATTGCTTTTTAAAATAATTTTTTAGTACATAAATTAAAAATTTGGTACTAGAAAATTTCTTTAAGAAGCAGGAAGAAAGCCGTCCCAAACAAAGCCTAAGATTTCATTTAGGACGATTTTCTTATTGCTTTTTAAATAAACTTTTTAGTATAAAAATTAAAATTTATGTACTAAAACCTGTTTTAAAAAAGCAATAAGCAAGCCGTCCCAAACGAAGACTAAGGGTTCATTTGGGACGGCTTTTTTATTACTTTCTAAAATGAAGTTTTAGTTTAAAAATAAAAAAATTTGTACTAAAACTATGTTTTAGAAAGCAATAAAAAAGCCGTCCCAAACATAGCCTAAGGCTACATTTGTGACGGATTTTGACCTTTTTTTTTGCTATTTTCATTGATATTTTGTGCTAGAAAACTGCTTCTAAAAATAACAAAAAAATCGTCCCAACCCAAGCCAAAATCAAGATTAACGTATCATGATTCACTCTTGAAGTAGTGGACAACCAATTGTTAATAAAAAGTGTAAAGTAATAGTACTTAATTGTAACGCATAAGTCCATTTTATAGTCATGGAGTCCAAATATTGGTCAACAGTTTCTATCCTATGGTTGGTGGGTAGCTGACTTAATTCTCTTTTAAATAAAATCAAATGAAGAGATTAAGGGGATGGAAAAACAATCAAAGTATGTTTGCTTTTTGGTGCTTAAAGCAAACATTTTCATAAATTCAAATGACACACTATACCTAAACGAGCATTAATATTTCAATTGAAAACTTTAGGCTGAATCTCTCCGAATCAGCTGGTTCAACTAGTTGAATCGGGAACCAGTCGGACGGCCGGTTCGATTCCCTCCCAAAGTTGTGCTTGGATGGTCAAAACAAAAAGGTCAAAACATCGATCTGATCTATACTAGTTGCGATTCAAGATAATACAAGTTCTCCAATACGATCGGTTCGAATCCCATCATTAGTGCCAAAATCAAGAAAATCCAAGTTCTCCAATACTTGATGGTCAAAACACCGATCTGATCTATAAGTCCATAATTGTCAAATAAGAAAATCACCCATCATTATTTGTCAAATATCATCTGACATATCACATGATGCTGGCAATTATGTAGAGGTAAAAATGACAACAAAACTATCAAGTGTCTTCATTAGGAGCTAATTAACTAAAAAGTATGTACATAAATGCATAGCTTATTAATTATTACAAACATTCAATTGTTGATTACACATAATGATCTAAATAGTTGCCCATAATTCACCATTACATTATAAACCTTCATAATATGAATTGAAATGAATAATACATTGTTATGTAATTTTATTATTAAAGAAAAATATTTAGGAAGAAACATTTATGAGTGAAAAATATATGGTAGTTAACATAGAGATTGCATATATGATATTTTAGCATTAATATATATTTTGCTATAATTAAAATAAAAAGTTTAATATAATGTGAGTTCAATGAATTATTTCATTATAATAATATAATCTAATGAGTAGTGGTTTCAGTGTTATAATTTTCCCATAACAATTCACATAATAGAATTATGTTATTTCTAATAAAACTATTTAAATAATAGCAATCTAAATTCTACCTCTTGTGGCATGAGCTAATTTTCCTTTTTTCTTGAATATTTCAATATTTAACAATGTTTATCAATATAAATTTATAAGTGCTCACTCAATTGATATATATATATATATATATATATATATATAAGTATACTAATGAAGTGCAGCTCTAATTGTCAAGAATTTTAAAAAAAAATGGTGCATACCTCCTATGATTCTGATAGAAGTTGTCAAGCTGATAGTACACATTCGTCCAGTACTAAATCCAGTTCGTACAGACGAACTGCACTAAAAAAATCAGCTTTTTGAAGGGTTTTACATGCAGGACCCGTGATTTTCTTCTCACTTAAGGGGTCGCGTTGCATGAGAGGGTATTCGAACATAGATTTGGGAGTTCCCAACATACTCGCCCACCAACCAAGCTAAACCATGTGGGGTGCTCAATTGATATATATTGATAATAAATATATAATAGTACTTTCCTCAATGCCTAAAGTAGTTATAAAGATACCCTAGTTCTATACTATCAAGCACATTGATTATGCCTAAAGTAGTAATTAAGATTATTATTGTATATATATTTTTAACATATATTATAATATATTTTATTATTTATATGTAAGAATGAATATGTGGTTTTGTGCTTATGTGAGTAGAATTATAATTCTAAATAAATAATATTTCCATAATTAATGACTTTGAAAAATGTTATTTCAAAGCGTATGAATTCCAAGTCAAAATGCTAAGAAATGAACTAATCGGAAGTCACTTCCCACTTCCTCAATCAACCAAACAATTTACGCATGAATTCCAAACGTTGGAATTTGACTTTTAACCGTACACTGGCAAAAAAGGATTCATGTAGCCGACCCCACGTAATGGGACAAAGGCTTGATGTTGTTGTTGTTGTTGAGACAATGTTGAAGATATAGTAGTTATATGATGTTAGTTTGATGATGATTATTATATAATGACAGACATGCAACTGACGGCATTCATGCGATGGATGGATAACAACAGTTGGTAGAAAAAAAATTGGACAATGTCAGTAAGACAATCATGGTGGCTGGCTATAATTGTTAGCGTTTAGCATCAACTGTCAAGTAGAGCATTGAAGTACTTTAGATCTCCAAGTGCTAGCCCAACTCAAGTTTCAGGTATCTTTCATGTGAAAGATGAAGGTCTATTTATCGTACTTTTAGAATGAGGATTTTGATAAATTTAACTAAAATTTCATACCACCCTATCAAACGACTTATATTGAATTCTTTGAGTAGAAAATATTTATTTAGCATTTTTTTTTTTTTGGATAAAACCCGTGGAGAGGCCTACGCATTGAAAAAAAAAAAGGAGTAACAAGTCCTAAAGATCCATAAGCTCATCTAAAAATACAGCCTTTAAAATAAACTTAAGAATTATTGGATATACTAATTACAATTAAAAAAAGAGAATAAACAAAAAAACCAAAACCAACCCAAGGACCGAACCAACCAAAAGGGCAACAACCTGCATCCAACAATTCCAAGGAGATTCACTGCAAGCAGGAAAACCACTATAAGCCCAACAGTCAAAATGTCATCCAAATCCAAATGGCACCACAACAGCAACCTGCACTTCCACACAACCCAAAACCCCAAGGCCCAAAGCAACAGCAACAAAGTACTTTAATAGTCTCATAATCTAGTGATCTTAAGTTTATTGGATTCATTCATTGAGCTGCTCATTTTGACTATACTCGCATAAGATTAAGAGATTGATTGATCCTCTAATTAAAGTTCCAAAAAATTTTATTACATTTTATGTGCTTAATTTAAGCTCATTTGAACTCGGAACGAATCATCTTTGATGTTATTGGGTTCTTGTCAAGACCCTCCATAAACCTATAAGTTAGCTAAAATAGGATTGTGAATGATTCTGCATTTACTTTAAAAATTTTAATATAAATAATGGAATTTTATATTAATTAAAGTCATCCTCCTTCGCTTCTTAACAACTTCTCTATCCTAATTACATGTATTGTTACATGGCTAAATCACATTTTTAAAACCCCCAACTTATTCTTTTTTTATCAAAACAAAAATTCACAGGAATGATGTTTGAGTCCTCCATCTATCCAAAATATTAGAAGACATTACAATGCAAAAATTTAAGCATTTCTTAAATGTCAAATTAGAAGATAAAAAATGTAACACATTAGGGATATTTTAGATTTAACTGAACTGAAGCTGAAACAATAAAACTATAATTCCAACAAATTGAAACATATTAAATATGAGTACTAAATATATAACACAATAAAAGATTTTCAGTGAACATCTCAAACATGAATTTAATAAATAATAACTGCACACCATTAAGATATTGCTTCAACTTCAATATTCATCTATCATTACCGTAGCTTCTCACATAATAAATTAAAAATCAATAATGATAATTGATAGATGATGCTTGTAGTATGCCAATGCATAGTGCAGACAACCACTTAGCCAGACAACAGAGTAGCAGGCAACATGTGTAAAGCCATAAAGAAAATAATCGAACAACTATCAACTGTGTCAACTAACAATAACTTAGAACTACATAATTTAAAAAAAATAACAAAGCCCTAAAAAATCATAATGAAAATGGAAAAAAAAAAATGAAGCCCTAACTACACTACAAAAAGGTCAAAATCGAGACCAATTTTCTTTTGCAAGTGAGATAAACAAAATATTAGACTAAATAACCATACAAAAACTTCATCATGGTAAGCAAATGAAAAAACCCTAAACTCAAAAACCCTGGCAAATAATGATATCCACAAAATAGTGGAGCCCACGATGGTTTCTCTTCCGTTCCCTCTGGAGTGTGCTAGGGCTTCGCCCTAGTAGCCTCTCGCTGCTCTATCTCGCACCTGGATGTGTCATTTTGCTCTGCCTCTCTCGTCTGGCGGTGCTCCTCACGTGCTTCAAGGAAGTTCCTTCTTCTCTTATTTTCTGGTTTCGCTGTTGTTTGTTGTATGTTCGAATTTATGACACCTCCCCATTTTAGAGATCCTAATTTTTTTGAATGGATCTTCCTCCCTTTCTTTTAAAGACACTTTATCTGGTGCGTCTCCTTCTTCCATCTCTTTTCTCGACCTTAAAGTTTCTTCCCATCGGGGTATGCCATCCTTGTGGATTTCAGAAGCGGAAATCCTTTCTCTTGTTGTTCCTTTTGAATTCGCTCTAGTTGGTAAATTCCCTGGCCGGAGGCCATCTCTTGATGTTATTAGGAATTTCTTCTTCAAGCTCAAACTTAATGGTGATTGTTATGTTACTGTTTTGAACCAATGGAATGTGTTGATTAAACTCTTTAACGACATGGATTACTATAGGATTTTTGCTCAACAGTCTTATTTTGTGATTGCTATATGAAATTAGTTAAATGGACTCCTTCCTTGGACATTTAGGTTGAATCATCTTTCATTCCTATTTGGATCTCTTTTCCTAATCTTTGGCCTCACCTTTTCTCTCCATGTATTATTCATGGCCTTTGCTCCATTTTTGGTAAACCCTTAAAGATCTACAAGGCGACCTTCTCTGGTTCGCGTTAGTTTATTGCTCGCATTTTGGTTGAAATGGATTTGAACAAATAATATCCTGATAAAATTTGGAATGGCCCGGATAACATAGGTTACGTGGAGTCTGTAATTTTAGAAGATTTCTCTGCGTATTGTACGCATTTCTATTCTTTGGGTCATTTGAAGGTTGATTGTTGGATTTTGCATCCACACCTTAGCTCTTCTACTTTGCCTCCGCCTACTATTAAAGTTAATAATATGTTGGGTGTAGATGGGGAAGTTGTTCGTGTGCTTCCTGGCCTTGCGGAGGTTTCGTCTGATCCTATGGTTGTGGCCCTTGTTGGCCTTGTTTGTGAGGACTCTGATGTGAATCAATTAGCTGTGGAGTTGGATATTGTTGTGTCTGTTGAGGCCAATGATTTAGTGCTTAAGGTGGATTTTAATGCTGTGTTGATTTCGGTTTCTCCTTTGAAGGGTGACGAGATTGTGGCGCCTTATCCTAATGTTGTTGAGGTTGATGAACCTCACAATTGCTTAACTAATCAGGTAGTTTGTACTAGTGATATTTATGTTCCTATTGGAGATGTCAATGAGGGTGTTATTCCTCTTTCTGTTGATTCTGGGGATGACTCTCCTACGAGTAATGGGTCAGGGGGTGATCGTTTTTTGGAGGGGCTGGATTTTTCTGAAGCTGTGTGTATTGGGGTGGAGCCTGATGATGTTAGGAGACATTTGGTGGATGTTCCTCTAACTGTTGTCTCTATTTGTGGCTTGTTGGCTCATCTTGCAATTAAGTGGTAGCGCTTTGGAGCAATGTGCTTGGTTAGATCTTAATGATGGCTTTTATTCAGACAATGGGGAGGAGACGAATGAGTTAGTTATGGGTGCTTCTTATTGTATATAATGGTTTTCTTAAAAATAATGATAAGTCTAGAAATCGTAAGGTAAAAAAGAAATGATTTTTCCTTTGGTTCTTTGCCTAGCTTTGGCTTTGTTGGTTATTTTGGATTTGCTTTAAGTGTGTCACATAATTGGTGTTTGGACATTGATGAAGCAGGTTTCCTGCATGCGCCTTAGATGACCTAGGCTTGGTGGGCAGCCTTGGTGGAGGTTTCAATTTTCGTTGGATTTCATTTTTTGGATGCTTCCTTTTATTTGTCCTTGGATGACCCATGTCTGGCAACCAGGTGGCGGTCTGAGTCCGTCCGGCTTACCCATTATCAGAATTTTGACCCTTTCGAGAATTGTAATCCTATGGCTGTACTTTTATTTTTATTGGTATGTTTTTTGTGCTTTTGTCGTTTGATGTATTTGACCTTTTTCTAATAAAAAAATGATATTCACAAAATAACCATATAAAATTGTCATGTTTCAGCTTCTAAAAGAGCAAAAAGAACCAAAAACAAAAAAGGGATAAAAACATTAATGTTTTTCTTGAGGCTGTAACGATCGAGAGGAGAGGAGAACTTGTAATTTATGAACATAGGCAATAGCAGGAGACTAAGCAATTGATAAGCTGAAGGAATTAGAAGAGGAATGTAGGATTAAGACATAACAAAATCGAGGAGAGTTCCCACAAGGGAAACCCTAAATAGATGAAGACGAAAGACATAGCGAGGGAGCAGATTGCAGATGCATCGTACATGGCCACTACTCTAATGCTAAACGAAATGAAGTATAACAACTCACTTGCTACTTATGACTTGTCCTAAACAAAACAACACAGTGTCATTTCAGGTTTGTATCGTGGTATCAGGTTGACATGAATCCGATCCGAAACTTCAAACGGATCAGAAACAGGGTCCCGAACTTGACTCGTCTTCCAAACAAGTTTACTCTAACATGAAAATTTTGGGTTGGATTTATATCGGATTTCCTAGTCACGTCAAATTTTGACACCAATACAAGCACTCAGCTTATATTATATTTTTTATCTAAACATAAACTTAAGCAAAATGTAATATGTATCGTTCATATTTAACAGTTTGATAATATTATTCTTGATAATACATTAAGATATATTTCTTTATGCTTATGTTTTGTTTTTTATTTAATAAAATATGAAATAACATTTATCATTTCTTAAAGAGTAAACAAATCTTTTAAATATTAATAAATTTTAGATGAAAAGTTCAATGCAACGTAATAATTAATATTTTTTATACAATTTTAAGGGTATATATAATCATTATTATTTTTTTTAAAAAAATTTATATTATAAAATTTTTTAAATTAAAAATTTCTGTATAAAAAGCAACAATAAAAAATAGCAAGTAAATTGTCTCAAACAAAGCCTATAATTAGCTGAGCATCATGCGAGTGAATGACGATTGGCCGCAGCACGTTCAGTAGCAATCGAGGCAGAAAAGTCAATTACTATAATACCCATCCCACGTCAGAAGTTATTGCTACGTGGGCAGATCTGTTATTAGTTGATCGGAGGGCAATTTTCGTAATATCGTGAATAATAAGTTTACTTTTGGATTGGATCACTTGGACGGTGCTCTCGGAGTTGTTCCGCATTTTTCGATATCGGCCTCTACCTGCTTTCAGTGTCGCCGGCCTCATCTCCTCCTATTTCCTGTTGATTTATTCTGCAGCGGTATCGAATTTTCAATTAATCAAGTTTGATGGGAGTTCCAGGAGCATTACTTTTTCCGGATCGGATATTTCTTGGTTTTTTTGTAGGGTTTTTTGTCCTATTTAGTTGCCCTTTGCCTTCACTAGGTTCGATCCATGAATACAAGAACGGGGCTTTCATTCCTCGCTCGAATTCCTTCTTCTTCCATGGCGGCAGCGAGGGTCTATACGCGTCGGAGGCAAGCATCAATTCCTCCTCCTCCGATGGGAAATCATTTATCCAGTAAGCCTTCTTTCTTTGTATTTTACTGGATTTGTTTTCTCTCTTTTGCTACCATGCACATTCGTCTTTAGATCCTTACAGCTTTGTTGATAGAGATTATCAATGGAACCGAACCGGGAGATCCAATTAATTCGGGCTGTTGAATCCATTCCGTTGATGTTTTTTTTTTTTTAATAAAGATGCATAGCAAATTAATGTATTGATTTACTCGTTGTTACTGTTTTTGGGGCGAGGTTTATTGTTGAGGATGACCAGCTGCTCGAGTAGAAGACGTGTATGACTCTTTTGTGCATGCTTCACTCTGCTTGTGGTGGAATCATATCACATGTGAATTGAATGTCTATTTTTGTAGGTTTTCGCAGTTAATGCTTGAATATTTATATTCATACGATTTGAGCGCTCTAGGGCATGCCCGAAATATGTTCATTAGTCTTTACAACCCAATGAAACTTCATGCCAGATATTCTAATGTACGCATGCATTTATTCTAGATAACTGGAAAAAATGTAAAAGATTGATATCGTTATGCACCCTCTTAATCTAAAGGTTCAACCTTTTTTATTTTGATAAATTGAAATCCCAAAATTTAATTCTTTTTATACGGAAAGACACTAAATGATAAATGATTAAGTCAATTAAACTCTTTACATCTCTTTGAGAAGCATTGCTAAACCTATGTTTTCCGAATGTTTTTAACAATTACTTTTTTGGTCATTGCCATTGGGCTAACTCACTAAAAAACATGGCTACATTTGTGTTGGTGTCAAAGTAGCGACCGCCAATTCCTATGTTGAACTTAGAGATTGATCACAATCCAGGCATTACCCAATTTTTATGGTGTATATTTTTATATTAGTTATCTTAAGGAAATTTACTATTTATTTGTTTTTTGTTGCTCTAGATAACTTTTTGCATGCATGCAAATTTAGTATGGGTTTGTTTACTCAGATTATTTTATTGTATATGTTCACAAACAAAGATCAATGTTTGTACTATAATTACATGCATACATTGACCCTAGAATGTATGCAACAATTATTGTATTGTAACATGTATGTATCTTAATTTTTCAATATTTCTTTTATCCTTGTGTCGCTAGATCATTTCACATTTTGCTATCATTTCTATCTTTATGGTGAGTAGTATCAATAATTTGTTTATAATATGTTAACACTTTATAGTCTTTTGAATAATTCAACCTTTGATATGGAAAAAGTTGAGCAATTGATGAAATCAATTTTTCTTGATTATGAAGGGTCGGGAATAAGATGATTTGTTATAAAAATTGGTTTAAATGTAAAAATTCTAATAATTGGAAAATATATAAAGAGGTTTGTAAGGAGTCTAAGAAAGCAATGCGATCCAAAGATTTTTGTTTTTAATGATTTATATAATATATTAGATACTAAGGAGGGAGATATGTATGTGTATATATATATATATATAAGTTAGCCAAACAAATAGATAAGAGTAGTAAGGATTTAGTTCAATGAAGTGTATTAAGGATGAAGATCAAAAAGTCCTTTTATTAGAAAAGGATATTCAACAAAGGTGGATGAGATATTTTTTAAAATCTTTCAATAAAGATTTGAGAATGTGATTGACTTTAGTGACCTTAGCACCTAAATGAAAATAAGATTTTTATTTTTATCGGCGTATTAGTAAAATCAAAGTTAGTGAGGCTTTAAAGAAAATGAAGTGTGGAAAAGCTGTTGAATATGATGATATTCAAATAGAGGTATGTAAATGCTTAGGAGATGAAGGAATTTTTTGGCTTACTAAACTTTTTAATATTATTTTAAAGACTAAAAAGATGTCAGATGAGTGGTGAATAAGTGTGTTGATTCATATTTAAGAATAAAGGTGATGTACTAGATTGTGCGAATTATAGAGAAATTAAGTTAATGTGTTATGTGTCTAACTTTAAAACTATGGGAAAGAATTATCGATCATAGGTTGCAGCGTGATACTAATGTTTCTCAAAATCAATTTGGATTCATGTTGGGTAGGTCTACTATGGAAGCTATACATTTATTGAGATGTTTGATGGAGAAGCATAGAGAAAATAAGGAGGATCTTCATATGATATTTATTGATTTTGAGAAAGCATGTGATAAAGTCCCAAGAGAAGTGTTATAGAGAATTCTAGAAAAGAAAGAGGTTAATAATGCTTATATTCAAGTCATTAAAGATATGTATGCAGGAGCTATTACTTCTTCTTAAACACAAGGTGGTTTGACCGAGTATTTTGCTATTTCAATTGGATTACATCAAATATCAACCATAAGCTCATATCTTTTTTGCTTTAGTCATGGATGTTCTCACTAGACATTTGCAAGAGGTTATACCTTGGTATATTCTTTTTGTTGATGATATTATTCCTGTTGATAAGAGTAGAGAGGGAGTTGAACATAAACTTGAAATATGGAGGTCAACCATATAGTTAAAGGCTTTCGTTTGAGTAGATCTAAAACTGAATATATGGAGTGTAATTTTAGTAATAATAGTTCTAGTGGGGGATTGTGACTTTGGGTGATCAAGTCATTAATAAGAATATATGTTTTAGATATATTAGGTCTATTATTCAAAGTGTGGTGAAATAGATGAGGATATTATTAGTAGAATTCAAGTTGGCTGGTTGAAGTGGAAGAATGCATCAGGCTTGTTATGTGATAGAAAAGTCCCCTCAACTTAAGGGAAAATTCTATAAGATGGTGGTTAAACCTGCAACGCTTTATGGTGCAGAATGTTGGCAATTAAAAGAGAAACATAATACTAAGTTAAGTGTTGCAGAGATGAGGATGCTCAGGTGGATGAGTGACTTTACTCTTAGAGACAGGATACAAAATGAGCATATACATGAAAAGGTTGGAGTAGCTCCAGTGGAAGATAATATTAGAGAGAGAGTCGCCTTAGATAGTTTGGTCAAATAAAATGGCGGCCTTTCGATGACCTGATTAGGAACATAGATGTATTAGATTTGACTTATGTTAATAAAGGCAGAGGTAGACCTAAATGACCTAGTTAGAAAATATTAGAAATAACCTTTCTTTATTAATGAGAATTTAACTTTTAACTATGCACAATGGAGAAAAAGGAGTCATGTAGCCGACCCTACATATTGGGATAAGTGCTTGATATTGTTGTTATTGTTATGAAGGGTCGGGAAATATTTGCATGATGGATAGTTTATGGTTTGTTTTTTTTTTTTAAATTTCCTAACTTAGATTGAGATTTCCTTCCTAAAATTTAATTGTGACAACTATGGCCATCTATTTTTAGTGTTCTTTTTGAGTTTTATTGTAAGGAGAACACAAGCGTCACTGAGAGTAAGTGTGTTGATACAACAAAGCGAAACACAAAAATAATAAAAAAACACAAAACAAAGATGCTAAGGCACCAAAGTTTATGCTATTCAACTTGATAAAGCCTACATCCATGTGAGAGGGGAGAGCTTTGATCCACCATTAAAGAAGCAAAAACTATTGTACGCAATGACACCATGCTTACCAACTCTCCCTAAATCCCAAGTGCACTCATGCTTAAACATAGAAGCCCAAAAACTCTGAAATATAAGATGATCGCCATGACGAAGCCGACCTAGCTGATGATGTCATGCAATATTGAAATCCTTCAACTATTTTTTTAAGAGAATCAAAATAAAGAGATAGTCTTCAGGCATTCCAAGAAACTCTGGCCGATAGTATATGTTTTGATTCTTCAAATTAGAAACATTAGCCGATAGGCTATCTTGATTCTTCATATCTCAGGAAATCCTTTTGACTCAGGATTGTGATTAAATTTGTATCTTCTTTGTGATTACTCTCCAAGTCAGGCACTTTATACTGTTGAAACCTCAAAGGGCTTAGCATTTAACAATTTTTAAACACTCGTGAGTGGCTGATGTGTTTTGGAAGTAAAAATAGCAAGTTAACAAGTAGAAAATTATAGGAATTTGAAGATAGGGGCTGATTTTTTTAATACTTAAACATTAATGAAAGATACAATTAATCTACTATTCGAGAGGTAGATTGGCTCTTTCACGAACCCTATACACTATTAGGAACTCACCAAGAGAAAATCTACATCATATATAAATTGCATGAACCCATAATAACAGCATAATTATTCCTAAATAGACTCCCCTAATTCCCTTCAAAATCATCCTACTTTCCCCAAATGATTCCCTCTCCAATTTGAATTCAATCTAGATCTCTTGCCATAAATAATTCCCTCCAATTTTAATTAAAACGTTCCTAAATATCTCTCCCTCTATTTCTCCTCCTTCAATATTGAATTACAGCTCTCATGGGCCCCACAAGAGGAGCTGAAATATCTGTTAGGTCGGCCCAGGAGGGGCCGGCTGGACCGGTCCTCATTTACACCAGGTGGAGCCAGCGAACATAATGGGGAAGCCCATGTGGGCCCCAAATTGGCATTAAACACAATTTTGAGTGGGAAATTTTGAATTAGAAGGGTGTTTAGGGAATTTGTATCTCTTTTTTGGTCTTAATTAGTGGCTAATGCTTGATTTAGGTTTTCATCTTGAGATTTGCTGATTTTGGAGATCTCCTCTTGGTTTTGAGCTCCAGGCTTTACTAGAGAGTTTTGGAGAGTTGTTCTTCCTCTTGAATTGAAGAACATTGTATCTTTTTTGTTTTAAATCATTTACTACTGGAATACAAGTTGTTTCCTTCAAATATCTCTTTGTTTTGCTGTGTTGGATGTTGTCCACTGTTGAAAATAACAGTTTTCTTGCTGTTTTCCCCACCGATTTCGATTAGGTTTCCTTGCGAACTCAAGTATTCCTTAGGGTTACTTGCGAACTCAAGTACTTCCTATCAATATCCTCCTTGTTCCCGCCTAGCTTTTCTGTTGGGTTCAGTTCTTCTAAATCAGGCGGATTTGCTCCCGCTTGTAGAGGGGGTTGACGTAACAGAGACTTATGAAGCACATATGATATTTGTTTGATCATCTCTTTTAGTCTTCTCACTTCTCATATCTAATTTTATTTTGGAACTTTTCTTGCTGCTAGGAAGTCAATCCAACCTGCTTCCCCTTGATGTAATGCTCCAACATGAACTACAACTCCTCTGTTACTTCTTAGAATATGTATGCTAATATAATTGGATTGTTGAATTAAATTTGATTCTGAAGGAGCAAAAAACTATTAGACTTCTTGATCTTAAACTTTACATTGTTGCTTGCATAACTTTGCTCTAATGCCTATTTATTGTAACTAGAACAACAGAAACTCAATTTTGGTGGTATAACTAGGATGGAGTAATGCGACCACAAAGTAAATCACAAAAGAGATCAAACAATATACAAAGTACAAACATCAAGATTTATGTAATTGGGTTTGAACAAAGCTTACCTCCATAGGAAATGATCGAAGATTTCATCCACCATTAAAAAAGCCACAACATGGTGTATGCCATCAACTAGCCATCCTAAATCCAGTATATCCACACCTAAACAAAAGAGAAGGCTGAAGAAACTCTCGCCAAAGAAACTCTCAAATACAAGATATGTCTTTCATCAATTATCAATCACCAAGATAAAGTTGAGTAGAACCCTAGCTCATGTTGTTGGACAGTGCTGAAATCTTACAACCCTGCTCTTGATAGAGAATACAAATAAAGAGATCTTCATTGTGCACTTCAAGAAATCTTGGCCATATGTATTTGTTCCTTAAGTCTCACAAAACTATATCCAAGAGGATATGTCATGGAAGCCTTTAAAATTGGCTTGCAAACCTTAATGAGAAATCTCCTAGATATATAATAGATGTTGACCATTTAAGAAGTCATGCACACACCATAAGGAAAGGAATAAATCTTAAAATCATACTTTATGAATCATGAGGAATCTTGCATAGGTTCTCATGTGACCTATATGTTGAGGTTGATCTGGTAGACCTTTGTGTGAATCAAAGTTTTATTCTGGTGCATACCCCTAGAGTTGTACTATGCATGTAATTTGAAGTTTTTGCACATAATAATTTTAACTTTACAAGGTAATATCTTGTTCAATTTTAACAGTAATATTTTGGGTACTTTAGATCTTATGTTATAATTCTTAAAAAATCCCATGCAATATTCAATTGAGAAAGTGAGAATTGTATTTATGATACGATTTTGTTTGATTATGAAGATATTAAGGAAAAATAGTAATGCTAATTTTAGAATTTATCACAAATAAACTTTAAGATGTATATTCCTCTCGAATTGCAGTCCAGAAGGAATAATCAAGTTACCCAAGAAAAAAATAAGAAGTAAATTAGCTATAAAGAAGTTGCATTATGATAAAATTTTTTAATCTTCCATTCGGATTTAGATAGTTATAGGAGATTTGGAGTATTTGATTAATATATATTATAAATAGAATTATGGAGAATAAGGGAACTCCCAAATATAAATGGAGCATTATAATACCCATGTTTGATAATAATAAAAATTTTTATAGTTATGATAACTTTGTTATAATAATTTGTTTAGATGTAAAATTTTTGAAAATTGGAAGATATATAAAGAGTCTTGGAAGGTGTCTAAGAAAGCAATCTGCGATGCAAAGATTTTAACTTTTAATGATTTTTATAATAGATTAGATTTTAAAGAGGCCAAAAGATATATGTATAAGTTAACCAAACAAAACGATAGGAGTAGTAAGGATTTAGTTCAAGTGACATGCATTAAGGATGAAGATCAAAATTGTTTTTTTAGAAGAGTATATTTAACAAAGGTGGATGAGATATTTTACTAAGTTTTTCAATGAAGATTGTGAGAATATGGTTGACTTTAGCGACCTTAGCACTCTAAATGATAAGAGAGATTTTTATTTTTATCGATGTATTTGTAAAACTGAAGTTAGAGAGGCTTTATAAAGAAATTGAAGTGTGAAAAAACTAGTGGACTATTACGGTTCTTCCTGAACCGTCCAAACCGGCCCAACCTGGGCCGGTTCAAACCTATAGGAGGCGGGCTAAGCTGCCTCCTTTGAATGCTGCCCAAGCTTGTGGGTCCCCCTAAGGCGGAAAAGAGAGTGAGAGAGAGAGAGAGAGAGAGAGAGAGAGAGAGAGAGAGAGAGAGAGAAGGGGGCGGAAATTGCATAGGGAAACTATTTGAATATTGGTTTATTTTAGGAAGCTTTTTATTGTTTTTTATTAGGAAGATATGTATTAAAAGATGAGAGAAGGCTAGGGTTAGGGTATGCATGCTTTGAGTTATTCTCTTGGAGTTTTCCTTGGCGTCTTGGGCTCTAGACTCATCGTCTAGAGATTGGGAGAGAACGATCCTCCTCTCGAATTGAGGATCAATTGTATCTTGCTTTGTGTTTTCTTAGCCTTGATTCCATCATTACAATCTATCGTTTTGGATTGATTTCATCCAGATTTTTGCATTATTCTCGTTGTTTTTACCAATTATTGCTAGGGTTGCTTGCGAACTCAAGTATTTCCTCTTGGATTACTTGCAAACTCAAGTATTTCCTATCAAATTGGTATTAGAGAAAGTCTTGGGACCGTTGGTGGGTTGATATTGGCAAATTTCAGTGGCTGAATTTTGGCCGATGAAGGAGAAAAGTTGCTATTTTTGTGATCAGTATCTAGATTTTTTGAATCTACAAAAATCCGGATAGAGATGACGGTCAAGAAAGTGGATGTGCTAAAAGAAAGACTTGAAGGGGAGATGAACCAAATCAAGACAGCGGTGAATGACAGGATTTCCTCTATGGAAGGACAAGTAGCCGATCTCCGAGACATGATGAAGAAAATGTTAGAAATCCACAACCAAACGGCGGCTTCAGTGGCAAAAGGGTTTAGAAGGGAAGAAGACGAATTCTGAAATTCATTGGGAGGAAGATGAGGTGGAGATCGTGGAGGGAGAAAGAAGAAAACCCTATTTGGAACCTTTCTAGAGGGAGGATAGAGGAGGTAGGTATGGGGAAAGGCATGGGTATGGGGGAGCGGAGCAAAGGGGTGCTGATTGGGAACGCTGGGAGGGATCTTATGGCCGTCGAGGTGCTGAATTTGAAAGAAGGAGAGGGGAATTTGAAGGGGGTTTGGGTTATGACAGGTCAAGGGAAGACCTGGAGACGTGGGGAGGGCCAAGCACTTGGGAGAGGGGAAGGTATGGAGGAATAAGGGGAAACATGGGAGATCAGAAGGTGAGGAAGTTGAAGATGCCCATATTTTTGAAGGGGAGGATGCGTATGGATGGATTTGTAAGGTGGAGAGGTACTTCACCATCAATGGGCTAATGGAGGAGGAGAAGCTGACAGCATCAGGCTTATGTTTGTAGGGGAAGGCGCTGTCATGATACTAGTGGAGAGACCAAAAGAGACCCATCAGGAGCTGGGGCGAATTCAAAGATTACATAATAGAATGTTTCCAAATCGATCGGGGAGGAGATTTCTATGAGCAGATCTTTGCCTGGTGCAGGAGGGATCAGTAGTAGACTACCGTGAGCGGTTTGAGCACTTGGCCAGAAGGGTGGAGCGATTATCAGATATTGTGTTGGAGAGGAATTTCATGAAGGGGCTTAAGGCAGAGGTCAGAGCGATAGTGGAAGTTCTGATGCCTTAGTTAAAGTTGATGGAGGAGAAAAAAGGCATGTGTTGTAGCATACCAATAATTAATCTAATGGGCATTAAGGATAAAATGTGTGTTAAAGTTGATGGGTGAAGTGGCTCACCATGCTAAGATTGTAGGCCCAGACCTTACAAGTTCACTGATAGATTAGTAAGCCCCATCTCAATTAATTCAAACATTCTAAAGGATGTAAACCCTAAACCTAGGCCATAGTTAGCTCCTATGTTAATAAGACAACTAATTAAAATAAAAAATCATACATTCACCCTGATTTGCTCAAGATACATGAGAGGAGGAACCCGTAGTTGCTAATCAAATTTCATGGACATTCAGGCTTATGATTCTCTAACGTTACTAAATTAGGACCATTGGTGTTTCTAGGATGAAATCATAGGATGTTGATCAAGTTTTGCCCAATTTCTTTAAATGTCTTCCATCAATTTACTTGAAACCCAAATGTTAAGCCTTAGCCTAAAAGTAAGCCTATGTAACTATCATTAACTGAGAGTGCTCTCCTGCAAGTGGGAGGGGAAATTAACTATTAGGGTTCACCCCTATAGGATGTTTTGACTTTTGATCTAAAACTCTGATCTAAACATCAAGAGAAATTTGATTAAATTAAACCTGATCTACCTCTTGAAAAATGAAGGCCTAATATAAAAATTTGAGGTCATTATTTTTCCTAAGCAATTGCTTCATTTGCATAGCTTATATGTGCAGAGAGCCTCAATGCATATGAATGTAAAAAAGCAACGTGTGGTTGTGTCATCCGTTTATATTCGACTGGTTTGCGTATGTACCAATGATGCAGATGATTTGCGCTAGTGACTTGGACAATTTGTACTTATGTCATTAATGTTTAACGCAAATGGTGTGGGCAAGGCTATTGTTGAATATACAATAGTAGAATTGTAATAATTCTAATGTTTTAATTCTTTTTATAAACTAATGGATTTAAAATAAAAATATATGATATCATATATTATTTCACACGTAAAAAATTTCTAAATTCAATGATGATAAAATTAAATTTAGAATGCACAAAACAACTATATTTTTAATAATATGTGAATCATATTTGAAGTATTTTTAGCAGAAATAATATCATGATCAAATTAATGCGAGAATTTTTTATGAAGTTTGTTTAACTAATTTTCAAGATGTATAAAATATTAAAAATAATTTTTGGATATCAACTAAATTCATTTTTGCCATGGGAGCCTGAACCAAAGGCAATCAAATTTCAATTTACAATTCTAATTGACCTATTAATCTAATGACTTTAATCACCTAATTCTTCATGAACTTGACCGGAGTTCCAATTAATGTTAACTTGGAGTTTTTGATCTTATTCGTAGCTTCCATTAATCATCAAATGATCTATTCTGTTTCATCAAATTGCGTGCAAACTTCAAATATTGAAATCACTAATGGATATTATTATTTCAAATTTATATCTGCTATCATCAAGATTGAGCTTTCACATTTCAGGGCTCATGGGGTCAACAAATAGATTGGTCAAGCTAGTGATAATGTGAAATCATGAGGTAGTGTGACTAGAGCCAGATTGTCAAAAAATGATTAGAGTTTAAATGATTTGACAGTTGCTAAAATAGATTATGTTGAAACTAGGAAGGATAGAACACGCAATAATTTTATTGTAGAGCAGCATACTTATATATTGTCATGCAAAATGCAGACCAAAAATTGCACCAATTTTTGTGGATATGGAATATATGTGAATGAAGCATAACAAAGAAGCGGTACCAATGCTAAAATTGCTAAGAATGCAAACATAGTCATGCAAAGTAGAGTTAAAATCACATGCAACACTCAATAAGATTAAACAACAAACAAGGATTTGTAAACTTAACAACAAATACTCCTCATTAGGCTAATTTTGGTGATGTTGATATTTAAACGTGCCGGTATGATCATTTGGAATTGATAACCCAATTGCTTCTTTCTTTTTTCTTCCCAAGCTTCTTTGCCAGTTATTGTTTACATTGAGAATTTTACTTCTTTGCAACTGCAGTATTTCCAGCTATGAAAACTGGTTTCTGTTTGAATTTTTTAGATTTGACTCTGTCACCTTTCGTCGAACAAAAGAATCAGCATCGATGCATCATGATATGCAATCAAGCACTGGTTTGGTGGAAGCCATAATACTTGAAATTCAGGACAGAGACCGAATTGGTGGGGCCTTTTTAAATTCTGAAGACATATGCTGCACTCCACAACTTAACAAGGATAAATCTTGTAAGTTAGCAGAGGTAATTATTCATCCAAATCCTGATAATGCCCAATGGCCAAAACGCATACAGACGTTTTTTGATGGTACAAATGAGGAAGCAACTATGATCACTCAAAATATTCCTATAGAAAAAACCGGAATGTACTATCTCTATTTTATGTTTTGTGACCCGCAACTACAAGGTTTGACAATCAGTGGAAGAACTGTTTGGAGAAATCCAGGAGGTTATCTGCCTGGTAAAATGGCACCATTGATGACATTTCATGGTTTCATGTCATTAGCATATCTTGCACTTGGTCTTGTTTGGTTTCTCCAATTTGTGCGGTTCTGGAAAGATACATTGCAGCTTCACTACCATATTACAGCTGTAATTGCACTAGGCATGTGTGAGATGGCATTCTGGTTCTTTGAGTATGCAAATTTTAATGACTCTGGAAGCCGGCCAATGGGCATTACCATTTGGGCTGTGACTTTTACTGCTGTCAAGAAAACTGTTTCTAGGATGCTTCTTTTGGTGGTTTCAATGGGTTATGGTGTTGTAAGGCCGACATTGGGTGGCATAACTTCTAAAGTTATCCTTCTTGGTGTTGTATATTTCATTGCCTCAGAGGCCCTTGAGCTTGTTGAACACTTGGGCAATATCAACGACTTTTCTGGAAAAGCGAGGCTATTCCTGGTTCTACCTGTTGCTCTCTTGGATGCTGTCTTCATTGTATGGATATTTTCATCTCTATCCAAAACACTTGAAAAGCTTCAGGTAGGCTATTACTTTTAATGTTTGACAAAGGGTCGATATGAATATTCTATCTACAGTTGATTTTAGTTGATTCAAGCTTTTGCAGTCAAAACCTATTTTTAGACTGTTTTCTCTGGGCTATTCATTACATGGACAATACTGGCTATAGGTCTACTTATATTTTATCTTAATTACTGTCACTATATCTTAACATTCATATCATTAGAAAATGAACTTTACAGTTCTTGATGCCTCTTGTTAGACAGGAAGCTCCTTAGGTATGCTTTGAGCTTTATATGCAGGGAATTAGTCCTTAATTGCTTTTCAATTACACTGGAAAATTTCAATCATCTCGACAATGTTTTTTTTGTCTTCAAGTTTCTTTTATTTAACTTATTATCGCATTAACATTTGGTTTGAGCTTTTCGTAATTTCAAATTTACATCTAAAAGATGCAAATTTTGTGTTTTATTTGGTGGCCTTTGTTCTATGAATTATAATTTCTTTTTTTTTTTTATGATTTACATTCCTTGCATTATTTAATTATATTTGAAATGCTAGACCTTAAGATGTCTTGTGTCAAATTAGTATCAGACTTATGGTTGCATTGTCATGCCAACCATGAGTAAGACATTAATTGGCTCAATGCAAAATTTAATAAATGATGCAATTTAAACAACATTGGATAAGTTATAGTTTTAGACAAATACAACGTAATCATCTTGGGGTTCCTATATTTTTAATGAGAGATTTGGCCTAGAAAATTCTTCAAGGGGATAAATAATTTGGAAGACTTCTTTGAACATTACTATCTACTTGATTCCAAAAAATGTTGAACTTATTTAAACAGAAGTAGTAGGACATGCTTTATTATTTAAATGTTGCAAATGAAACCAAATCAACGTAGTCAGATACGAGAAAAACTTAAAAAGCAAAATATGTTTTTAGGGAGTATAGCGACCAATTGCAAACAATTTAAGTATCGTAAATAAAGTGATTCTAGCATATTTGAATATTATGCAACTTTTAAATGTCTTATGCTACACATGGGTTGCCACTAAGTCATGTTATTATCGTTTCTTTTTTATTTATTTATTTTTTATCACTACTTATTTAAGTGTTTTTGGCAAGATTTTAGGAATTAATTGAGCTAATATTCACCAAAAACACTACTGAGTTTTTTTAAGATCTTTAAATATTGAAACATATTATGATCATTCTATTTGGATTATTGCTTCTATGATTTATTTTCCTAACAAAAAATTCGTGCAATCTCCTCTGAATCCAACTACATACACCAATAATAAGAATCATGTTTAGTTGAATATAATTTTATTGAAGGGAACATAGTTCATGAATATTCTTTTGAGGATGTATTAGATATAGAATACATATTGTAGTTGCATTCAAATCCATATGCTTAAAATATATCACGTTTATGAACTTGAATCTTTATTTGAACAAATATTAGAAATTACGACTAAAATTGAAATGGAGCATGCAATCATATCAAAACTTGTAATTCTAATAGAATTTGAGTAGAATATGAGTTTATTCCATACGGTGAAATTGATCAAGCATATTTATTGTTAATGATGAATCAATCGAGCAATTTGAAAATACAACTCTTAATGAATTATTTGTTGCTATTAATTCTATGAAAATGATCCGACTGATATTGATTTTTTTCATTCCTTCATATAGCAGTTCATCTAAAGAACATTAATGAGAGAATTAAGTTGCATCAATATTCCTGGGAATTTATTAATGAAAAATGCCTTAAAAGCAATCCGAAAGTTAAAATTTCATTTAATTAAATATGCTTATTATATGTATCTGTAATAATTGGATGTATTGTTTTCTATTGTAAAGTTTTTATGTTTGGTTCACTTTTGTTTGGTTTGGCTCAAATGATGGGATCAACATTGCTACTTATTCCATTGCTTGAGTTTTTGGTCCCATTGATTAATTTTTATGGAATTTATTTATTGAAGTGATTTAACTATTGGACTCATTTGATTTAGGAGTTGATGCATTAGTTTCCTTATTGGAGCTATTTTTTTGGATTTTGGCATTTAGAGTTATTTATTTGGGCCTAATTGATGCTATCAAGAATTTATGTACTTTTTATTTTATTTGAACAATAGTATATTTTGTTTTCTATTTTATTTTCTTTTTTAGCTATCCAATGATGGGAAAGCATCCAATGATCATGGTAGATTGTGCATAAGGCTTGGTAGACCTTTGGTTTGCTAGCTCGATTGGTCCTTCGCCACTGATGGTTCACGGGTTGGCTGTTGGTTCTCGGGTTGGCTGTTTTGGAGCACATGGCGTTGAGCTTGTTCTTTTAGTTGCTTGAGCTGAAGTTTAGTAGCTCATTAATATCCAAAAAGGTACCTCATTAAGAAGATTTACTTTTGGAGTGGCCTTGTCCCTTCCCCTTCCCCTTTTCTTCTTGTCTCTCGGAGAACCGTGGCTTGCTCTTTAATTGGTGGCTGAATTCAAAGCATTAGAATTTATAATGGAGTGCTTTTCTCTTGGGAGTCCGCCCGGCCTCTGTTTTTTCCGAGCTGGGATGTATTTTCCCGTTGCTGTGCTGCTTTGAATTCTCGGCCTGCTTGCTGGCTCCTTGGTTCCGTGAATTGCTGGGCTGTTTTTCCGAAATGGCTCTTGGAAATCCTTTGGAAAATAAATGCTTGGGATGTTGTGAGCATTATCTCAATTGGCTTTTGGCATTCCTGTTCTTTGCCTATAAATATAAGATGATATTGTAAAGGAAGGCAGTTGATATTTGTGAGCATATGTGCTATTAACCTGCGGGTTTATTCGGAAATCCTGCGGGCTCTTTCCACCATTCTTTCTCATCCCCTACGGAAATCCTGCGGGCTCTTTCCACCCTTTCTTCTCGGGCTTCTAACCTCTTCGTCTCTCCGCAAGTGCCACTCCATCTGTATCCTTCTTCTCAACAGTGAAGCAACTTTAGGGTGTCGTGTCTTGGTTGATTTGGAAGCATTTGGGACAGTCTTGCAGTGGTGGACCATCAGTTTGCTAGTCTTATGCACTTCTCTTATTTAATCTACTATTCGATGCATGTGAGGAACCCGCTCTGACGGTTGTTTGAGGATATCGTTTTTTTTTATTTCTTTAAAATCTCCTAGTATTTCTTGTTGTGTTTGTCAAGTTTTAGTTGTCTGCTTTTATTTTAATAAAGTTTATTTTAAGTTCTATCCATTGCGTCAGTTTCTTCTTGTGTGTCTACATCACTAATGCTTGATAAAGTTAGTAATTTCATCATTAATTTATTTGGTGTAGCTTATTTTTGCAGCAAAATTTTGGACGATGCAAGTTTTTTTTGGATTTTAAGCTTAAATGGGTCAGTAGACAATATTATTTTGGATCGACTCTTGTTTGCTCATCGTAGGTATTTGTGACAGCCATAGTTTTTTGTTCCTATGGCCATTGGATTCTTAAATGTGCCTTTTGCATTTCTATAGCAAAATTCTCGGTATGCTTTCATAACTGCTGTGGTGGTCTTATTTGCATCTACTATTGCAGCTCTATGTGTGCTTCGAAAGATGCTTGCAATGCTATGGTAGAGGAATGGTTGTCGTTGATCAATGCTTTCTATAGATTCGCGAGGATCAATGTACGATAGTTTAAGTGCATTTCTCTTAGAGATTTCTTTTGCAAGGAATGTGACTCCAACTAAAATTTATTTTAAACATAAGTGCATAGTTTTCTTGAAAGAGCAAGCTCCTAAGGTTAATTACATCTTGGGCATGTTCGAGGACACCTTGACTAAGGAGTCAACTCTTGTGATCAAATTATGTCTAATCAGTGTAGGGTTGGTTAGGTCAAAAAGTCAAAATGAACTTTAGGGGGACTTAATAGAAGATGAAGGGAGGAGCATCCTATGATCCAAGGAAGGTAGGGTCAAATGCACCAAAATGGATGTAATAGAGGGATTTATAGCTACACATTGACTATAGGGAGATGCCCAATATTGAACCTATGATGCCATTTGACGACACTTGACCAGGAGAAAATGAATGAGCAGATGAAGGAAAGTGAGGACTAACCTTATGAGTATCAATTATTTTCTTGGTCAAGATCCTATGGTTTTATCATCTCTATTTTGTTAGTGCTGCCCTTATTCTATTTAGTCATGTGACAACTTAATAATCTTTGTTAATAATTATGGATTAACTTATCCAAGAGGATCTAATAAACTAAAGGTGTGGACTAGGCTAACAAACATAAATTACACTTTACTGCTATACGAGGGAGAAACACATATTAGACTTATTATACCACATGTTGGTACATGCCAAGACTGACATGTTACTTAGGCTCTAAGACCAAGGGGTTGGAAAGAAAAGCATCTTCTCCATGTGGTGAAGAGGACACCAAAGGTGGAGCTTATACGTCAATAATATGGGATTGAGAATGTCCAAATATCTTTTTAATATGATAGAGAAGATTGAACTGATATGCAAGATCTGGAAATCTATCTCAATGTTATAGAGAAAACATTTGAGTGTGATTTACATCTTGTTCGCATATGAATAAAGAGGCCTAAACATCTCCGCAATGTGGCATAAAAGATGTTGAAAGTGGGACTTATGACTTGGTCATCTATCGTCAAGAAAGCCTTGATGTCTTTCAATGTGGTAAATAAGACATTGAAGATATGGAGGTCCTGAAAATCTCCTCAATGTGGTAGAAAAGATGAAAAATGGAATGAAATGATAAAAATGGAATTGAATGATAGAAATGATAGGAATTGCTTATTGATCACATTAATCAAGTAAGCTTAAACATCTCAATGTGATAGAGGATATGTCATATATATGTCAATGACGCAAAATAGCACACAGCTTGGCTCATGGAGCAGCTCGACGCACCCTCGACTCCATTTGCTTGGTGTGATGCACGTGTTCAAAATGGTGTGCACTATTTGCACCATACAGGCTTGCAGTTGCAAGTTCAAGTTTAAAAAAAGAAAGAAAAAAAATATGGCTTGCGCTTTTTTATTTTTATCATTTATTTGATAACTTAATAGTGTTTCCATTACATATAAACATGCCTTAATTTATAAAAAATAGGGCATAAGTAATTTATGAAATATCTTTTATGTTTAATCATGTCAGTTGATGCCACATTTGTGTTATTTGTTTTTCATTATTTCATTCGTACATGTAAAAGGAAGGTAATAGCATTTGACTACATGCTTGCTTATAGGTATTCAAAAGAATGTCGGATATAGTTCAAACCACAAAAACGCTACTATATGAAAATATGTAATATTTGCAAATGAAGGCAATAATAATTGTATGATGTGTATTTTTTGTGGCAAATGAAGGGGATTATGAATTAGTAGATGATGTTGATTAATGAAATGAGATTTCTTTTGACATTTGATGATGATGATGATGACTCATAAGAAGATTAGTTTAATTTCTAACAAACAAAATAGATTTGAAAAAATGGTTACAATATTTTGAATTTTGAGTGATTGAGGTGTTGATTATTTGAACTTAAACATTTCTTTGGATGTTTTTATTATCATGATAATTTATCTTTCTATTTAATAATATTACATATTAATATATTTTTTTTCTTTACAATTATTTAATATTGTGTGCCATGTTTAAAATGCCATGCGTCTTGCCGTGCACTATGTGCTATGGCTCCACGAGGAACTTTGCGCTATGGTGCGCTATTCATTGTTGCAAGAATGTGAGGTGTCAAAATGAGATTTACAACTTTGTTGCGTGTGACCAAAAAAGATCAACTAACATTCAATAGTAGAGAAGATAGAAGTTTGGACTTGCATCTTTTCTAGGTCAGGAGTGTCATCTAATCCTCCTATTTGTGTGTGAAAGTGAATGGTTAATCATTCTTAAATGGAGTGGAAAAGATAGAGACATCGTAGATTGATTATTTAGAGAAAATGCCAATGTGTGAAGCCTATATCTTGATTATATATCTTAAGGTAGATCTTATTCTATATGCAGACTCACAATGACATGATATAATGATTAATGGACGTTGCCAAGTCTAGAGGCTAAAAGTCGTATCTATGTCATCTATCAATATTTAGCATAGTGAGCCCATATGCCTAATCCCTGCTCCTGAAATCATAAATTAGATGCATTTTTATTTTCAAGGAGTCTAGTCTCACACAGTGTGTAAGCCTATAACTCTAATAATCTCTACAGCCACCAATGCTAGTGATATCAATCATAGATCATCACAAGATAAGGGCACGTATAAAATGCATTAAAGCATGGAATGAAATAGGCAAACAAGCATAAAAAGAGATCATCAATCTTATATTGCACATTCCTTAGGTCTCTGCAAAACAAATGTTAATAGCATTTATGTCATCACATATCACATCATTCACAGCACATCACAGATCTTTATTATTATATTAGTGACATCATATTAGATGAACGACATAAATACCTAGATCTAATAAATACAATTAGACCTATGACAACCTTACATCAATAATATATTGTACATGTGCTCAACTTATGAGTGAGGGCTTCTAAGATGTTAGATTTACCACCCTCACCTTTCTTGAATGATCGTGAAAAGAGTGTAAGGCTAAAAGCCAGCTACACGAGTGTGTGGTCTTGTGAGATCACCATGAAGCTAAGTAGTAGCACACTTGTAGCCAACTGTGTGTGGGTATAATGCTAACAATCTATTGTGCAAGTCTATATGCTCATGAGGCTGATCATTAGTGCCAATTGATATCACACTGACAATCAACAGGTTCAGGTGTATTCATCTAACGACCTGCTCACAAACATGCATGTTTGCGACGTCGATCATTAATAAAAAAAATGACAGTTGATAAACCCACTTAGATTAGGACAGGTCTCAACTAATGACTTCGGTGATGTACATGTACTAGAGAGGCATTGGGCCTACTAAATCATGATCAAGCTAGTACATTGACAAAAGCAAGTTCTAAAATATTGTTTTGACACTTTCCATTATATATATATATATACACACATGAACATGTAGGATTAGGTCCAAATGCTAGAGTCACAATCATAATAGCATCTAAGGATGCCTGTCTGTCAAAAGAGAAGCTACAAGCTAGTTAGGGGATCAAGTGGTGATAGTCGAACATAATACCTGTGAGCGATTGAAGGAGAGTAATTTTTGCAAATATGTGTGAGTTGACAAGTCTCAAGTGTGAAGGTGTGCTCCTCAAGGCAACAGGTGCGTACAAAATGCACAAAAATAAGTTTGTGATGATGTGCATGTTGTCAATTATTTATGATAAATTAAGTGAGATCGATTGGCCTCAATCGGCCTCAATCGAGGCTTCTAGTCTTGGAAAAGGCTTTGTAGGAGATGTGTGGATTGTTCTAAATGATAAAAAATCTTGTCTTGTAGTGTTGTTTGCATTGACTCAAATTCCTAGATTGGTAGAGTATTAAGTGATGAACAATTTAGGCTGCTAGGCTTTACAAAACCTTATCACCAAGGTCTAAGTCTTGTAATATTATTGGCTAGGTTTTCAGCAAGGAGATATATATGTGGAGATTAGTGAGTATATCGTTTCAAGAGAGAGGTAGTGGTTTGGCTCTAGGTAGAAGTGAAAACTTTGTTATAGGCACCAACATTATAGGTAACGGCATGATGTGGATGTGGATGTGATAGTTGGGCTTGATTGCTTGTTTGTCCCCCTATGTGGAGATATGAGAAAATGGCATTGAAGGTTGAAGGCATGTAAGTGTTTGGAGACGCGATGGAGTTGGGTAGATGAGGGCTTAAATGGTGGTTTTGAGGAGGTCAATGGGTAGAAGTTGGGACGACAGTAGCTATAGCATTAGAGAGAGGAGTGCAGGTTGAATTAAATGAAGGAACAAGGCATGGTTGAGAAAGTGGTGGAGGTTTCAATGGTAATTTCGAAGGAAGGTTTGCTAAGAAGTGTCGGGTAGCCTATTCCAATCTGCAAATGTGGTTCATGGGACACTACGTGCCTTATCTAAAAATTGTGCAGCTCTGACTAGTAAGTGAGACGACTGGCCACCCTGGTTGTAGAGCGAGCCGTCCTTCATTTCATTCATTGGTTTGTCTTCGCTTTGCTTTTCAACTCAGCCTTCTGTCATGACTGTGGTGACGAACCTCACTCTCCTCGGTCCAGTTGGCAGACCGTTTCTTTTGCTCCGCATCTCGTGGGTGGGGGAAGTGTTCTAATTTCTATAGGCGGTTCGTACAAGAGTATGATGTTTCGTATTTCATATCAATTTTTCTTCATTACCTTTTACAAAGAAAAAATTTCCAGACTGGCTGAAGTGGGTAGGGGGAGGCTGGATTTTTCCAGCACGAGTGGCCAGAGAAGATGTGTAAGATCTATAATTAGTGAAACGATTTTGCCATTTCTTCTATAAAATACGATCCTTTTTACGGATGAAGAATTCCTATTTTGAGTATTAGCCTTATGAGATTGATCGATAGCTCGATGCTTGTGGTAGAGATTCAGAGCCTATCCTACCTATGGGTTGAATAGTTTCTATCTTAGTGTTGAATCATATTTCTTATGTTTCTTATGCAATCGGTGAAAAAGTTAATCCAACCTCAGTGAAGGAAAAAGAAAAAAAAGGAGAAATAGATAGATAAGATGAAAATTTCTTTAGAAAAAAGCTTATGATCTTATTGATTGGGATTTTATGAATCGAGTTTGTATGAAGTTCGTAATACTTGATTCTTGGCTTCACCTCATTATGCACACAATTGAACAAATAACGTGATCTCAACAGGATATGCATGATCAAATAAAAATTGTGACCGCAACAAGATTCGTGATTGAATGAAAATCGCGATTACGACAAGATGTGTGATTAAGTGAAAATTATGATTGTGGCATGGCATGCAATCAAACAAAGATTGCAATTGTGATGAGATGAACTATCAAACAAATCAGAGGTATGTCTGTGTGATTAAGATGTCATCCTATTTGGGAGGCCCGGGTTTAAATCATTGAGTGTATGTGATACCTTGATGATAGAGCTAGGAAGCATCAAAGGCGATTGGGCTCGAGCATGATGAAAGCGAAGTCAACACTTTATTATAGCAAGCTATTTCTGGATTTTTTTTGTTGTATTTGGTCACCTTTTTCTCTCATTAGTAGCTACTATTGTAGTTGTTCTATCATGTGTTTAACTTTCAATTTTGCTAGATTTATCTTTTATTTGATTATGCCAAGATTAATTTTAAAATTTTACTTAAAACAATTAGAGGCAGCCAATTGAAGGTTTATGTGCTTATAAATATCAACACCTGAACCATGTAAAATTCAATTAGGTGCTTAATAAAAATTTAAGGTTTCCTTTTTGGTGTTGTGTGCCTATTGGATGCTGGATTTCTTTTGCAAGGCATTTCCTTATTCCTGCATGAAGCTTGATTTTTCTCTTATTTGTTGAATTCTTCTGTCAAATATACCTTCTATGTTATAAACTTTGCAAGAATTCTTATTGATGTCAAATTCATCACAATTGAGCTTTCCATTGCGGATGTAAAATTTCAATCTTCTCACTGATTTTTGTGATTTTAATTTTTTGTTGATTTCTTTGATTTAATCGAGCATCTTATTATTGTTTTGTTCATGCTTTTTGTATGTTCAATCTTACTTACAGAGAAAGTTTGTTTTTGTTTAATTTGGGTTTTTCTTATGCAAATTCTAATTTCTTTTCCATGATTTATGTCAACTCTTAGCCCTAAGACGTTTGCATAAATTTTAAAGCATGCTTAATATTTGATCTTTCTATTTTGTCAATTGTTTTCTAACAATTGTAGACGGAGAAAATAACTGTTCATTATTATAAAGTATTTTGCTTTACAGATTGTCTTTTTTAAATACGAAATATCAAACACTTATGTTTGTAGAAGCCCTGATTTTCAAAAACCCAAAAAGCTTCTTTTTGAATAGTTTTATGCTTCCCAAATTATAGCGCAAAAATCTTATGCCAACAGCTTGCTATGAATTTTATTTAGTGCCTTTTGGTATCATCACTATGTTATCTAAAGATTAATGTATTCCGGGCATTCTATTCTGTGCAAGGCCTAATTTGATTGCCTTTCTGCTGCATGTATTAAAAATAAATAAATAAATATATAAAGGAACTTCTACTCATGATTCATGCAAATTAGCCATCTTTTTGTACATGATGGACCACCCGTCAATATTTTTCTCATTGAAGTTCCCTAGTGTAATTCTTGTTGGTCATGCTTTTTCTTTTTCTTGTTTCTTAATGCTTCAGGTGCGGAGAAGTGTGGCCAAACTAGATTTGTATCGGAAGTTCACGAATTCCTTGGCTGTGTCCGTGCTTCTTTCTGTTGCTTGGATTGGCTATGAGGTATGTACTCTCTTTACAGGACTTGGTAAATTAAGTCATCGAGGAAAAAAGGCACATTCATATCTCAACGGATGTAAATTTAAAGTTTCAAAGGGAATAACCATATGATATATATTCTAACTTTATAGTTTAATTAGCACAAATATATAAAATTAAATGAAAGGAGAGATTGAAATGAAACAAGACAAGTGTCCATTTTGTGTACAGCTTTGATAAAAACGAGCAATGTGTCGACAAGAAAAATGAAGAGCTGTCAGGGAGGCTTTGGCGAAGCAAGCAGAAATTTAGGGATAGAAATGATGTGATGAAGGCGAAGGCGAGTCAGGTGTAACTAACTTCAATGTTTCTATAGGGTTGTTGTGGGCTCCGAAAATTCGGCCCCGGCCTCCCCGCCGCGCTTTTTCTTTTTTATTTGGACGAGAGAGAAGTGGAGATGAAGCTTGCCAAGTTGGAGAAGGCGTCTCCGGCCAAGGCTCCATGTGGAGGCAGCAAGAAGAGAAAAGAATCCACTTTCGTTCATTTTATTTTTGATTTAACGATGAGGTTTCATCGTAGACTGAAGCGACTTCTCATGCGAGGATTTCACGGGATTTGATCGAAGAATAGAGGAGAACGTTAGAGCTTCAGTGGATTTTCAGGACTTAACAGAAGTTTGATTGATACAAGTTAATGCAAATTAATGAGATTTGAAATCTCAATTGACTTTTTGATTTTCATTTTATTTAATTACATTAAACTAAAATCAAAATCTATGCCCTGTCATCATCATTTATGCATTTGAAATGATGACAGTACGTCAAGATCAGGATTGCTTCGATTTGCGTATATTTCCTCAAATTTCGTGTATTCTCTCGTTTTATGTGTCGATTTCGCCGAATATCAAAATTGGACGAATTGATAGTGCATTTAGGATATTGCTGACGTTCCGGTCGTAACAGCGTAGTCCATTTTGCAATCGGACGTCGTTTGGGCGGCGACGAGGCCACTTTCCCCAGTATATGTGTTTCGCCTCGAGATTCGTGCCACTAATATGGATGCTTCAAATTGAATAAACAAAATATAGTTTTCGGAGGTTGAGAATGTTCCAGACGCAATGATGCTATCCATTTATCTATCCGACGTCGCTTCGTCTTCGTAGAGGCAATTTTTCTCAATATGCACGCCTTCGCATCATATTTGGATTGCCTTTGAAATTTGCGACACCATATCAAACGATCCAATTTGATCAAATAAAATGTAGATTCTTAATACCGACAACGTTCCGGACGCAATGACACTATCCGTTTGTCGATCCAACATCGTTTCGTCACTAACGAGGCTAATTTCCCTCGTAGTGCGTGCCTTCGCATCAAATTTGGATCACCTTTGAAATTTGTGACACCACCTCAAACAATCCAATTTGAACGTATAAAATGTAGATTCTTAATGGAGACGATGTTCTGGACGCAATGGCGTTGTCCGTTTGTCGATCGGACGTCATCCGAGTGTCTTCGAGGCCTCGTTTCCGTCGTAACGCAGGCCTTTATATCATATTTGCATCGCCTAAAAATTCACCACCATCTCGGATGATCAAAATTTATTAAATAAAATGTATATCCCGAATGTTGACGACGTTCCGGATGTAATGGCGCTGTCCGTTTGTCGATCGGACGTCGTCCAAGCATCTTTGAGGCCTTGTTTCCGTCGTAACGAAGGGCTTTATATCATATTTGAATTGCTTAGAAATTCGCCACCATCTCAGATGATACAAATTTATTAAATAAAATATGTATTCTGAATGTCAACGACGTTCCGGACGCAATGGGGCTATTCGTTTGTCGATTAGACGTCATTCGAGCATTTTCGAGGCCTTGTTTCCATCGTAACGCATGCCTTTATATCATATTTGAATTGCATAAAAATTCGCCACCATCTCAGATGATCCATATTCATTAAATGAAATATATATTCTGAATGTAGACGATGTTCCGGACGCAATGACACTGTCCGTTTGTCGATCTGAAATTGTTTGGGCGACATCGAGGGCCAAATTCCTCGATATACGTGTTATTACCTTGGGATCCATATCACCATTTGTATGAGAGGAATCAATTTGCTGTGACTCAACTCAAGGGATTAAAATGCTAATTATCTTTTTATTTATATATATTTTTTTTAAATAGATGTAAAAGTTTTTTCAATAAGTTAAAATTTCGTAGTTTGATAATTAATTTAAGTTATATCGTAGGGATATCATCCCGCTAATGAGGCACAAAAGTCGAGCACCGTGCTCATTAGGTGATGCCTCAGCCTGTTGGGCATATGCTCGTCGGTATTTTACTCTGTTCTGACCCAAAATGCCTTTTAAAACACTGATTCTCAGTGATGTAGCAAGTGGTTCTCTCTAGTAGAAGTGCATGCATTTCTTTCAATTTAGAGCTAGCCAGAAAGATAACTAGCAAATGGCAGTGTAAGTCAGATAATTTATTGTTCTGTTTTGTTTTATTTTTTGAAACTCCAAGTACCATATGCTATTCTCTGATATATTAGATGTTCCAAACTTCCATATCTTGTTATAGCCCCTTTAATATGATACGAAGTAGTTGGCATCAGGCTTTGAGCATAACTTGTTTTACTCTAAGAAATTTATTTTCCAGTTGCAAGTGAATCGTGATAAACTGAAGCTTTTGAATTTGTGATGGTGCAGTTGTATTTTAATGCTACTGACCCATTAAGTGAACTGTGGCAAAGGGCTTGGATCATCTCTGCTTTTTGGAATGTTCTTTCCTACATACTTCTTGGAGTAATTTGTTTCCTTTGGGCTCCATCACAAAATCCAACTAGGTACTCTCATCGCTGCTCAATATATGTACACATGTGCTTGTACAGTTGCCAAATTTATCACCCTCTTATAAATTTACTTTGTAAGAATGCGCTTGGTTCAAAATTAATACTTGACGAGTTGACGTTGACATTCTGCTCTTTCAGTTTTTATTAGGAAATTATTTTCCTCAACCGGCATTTCAGCAGGCAGTGGGATACCAATAAAATTCTAGCAAACAAGCATTGATTACGGGAAAGTTTGAAAATATTTAAACTTATTGATATAGGATGGATCACTCATGTTTAGAGTTCTCTAATGTAGCTAATATGATTTGTAAGATGCTTTCATACAAAAAAATTGAGGATTCATATATTGCTTGTTATCTAGTATTCCAACAACTCTATCTTTTAATGAAAATAAGCAATGATATTCTGTAGGCCCTATTAATAATTAAATAATTATAGATATTTGGGAATTTTAAAAGGAATTTGGAAACAAGTAAAATTAGTGAGCTCATAAATTGATTTGCATAAAATCAAATTTTAGATGCATCAAATTTTGACCAAAATCAATTCTTCTTGACTAGCCAATAATAAAGTATATAGATTGAAATACACAAAGAATGAAATTATCAAATAGAGAAAATTTATGTCTTATGTCCATAAAGGGAATAATTTCATTTGTTATATAAGTTTAAAGGAATCACACATCCAACTTGCACTACATAATTAATAATTAGCAAGGAAGTTCTATTCAAGCAAAATTTATGAATTATATGATTGATATCACTTTATATAAACTTTTAATATCATAGGTTAGTGGATAAGGATGCAAATAATCAATCTCAATTTGAGTTTATGTTAATCATTATTTAATTTTAAAATTCCCCAAAACAATTTGCTCCAACAATTTTTAGACTCCTCATGGCCTAGGTGGTTAGTAGTTAAAGTTAAAAATGATAAATCTCAATCTAAGATTAGATTAATCACTATTTAATTGAAAATGCCCTAGAATTATTGGCTCTAGCAATTATTTTAAAAATTCCAAAAGCAATCCATGACTTCTGCTTTACCCACACAAATCATGTTAACAGCTCCCTTGTACAACTTGGGTATTTATAGATTAGTAGTTACTAATCAAGTCAACAACTCACTTAATTCAAATGAAAACAAACATTAGGAGTTTTTAAGTCCAATTGATGCTTAAATGATCATAAATATCAAGAATTTCAACAAAAATTCATAATCAAACAAAAAAAAAGCTAGCAGATGAATAATTTCAAAGATCGCCTCTTCTGACAAAATCCACCACGTCACTTATTCAACAAGCTTCTAAAGTTATATTCACTCCTTGCATTCGGGACAATCTCTCTTTTTCTGCATAGTGAGAATTAAAACCTATCATGCCTCATTTTCTAGAATCTCTCATGTGATTTCGCCCTATTTTTTGTTGCTTATTTCATTCTTACACATCTCTTTTTTCAAATTTTCTTACTTTTCGTTATTCTGGATCTTGTTAATGAACATTGAACAAACTTGTGCTGCTATTTTTAGTTAATTTTGCTCGTATGTGATGATTACTATCAGTTAGCAATCTAATCTAATAAAGTTGCAAGTCTAGCTTGACCTATTTTATTGTCCGGCTATTTTATCACGTTATTTAGTTTGTATCATTAGGTGTATTTTGCATATATTATTTCCATTTTTGTTAAGTTTTACATTAATATGCTACATTTATCCATATCAAGATTGGTTTTCAACCATAATTTTTCAATATTGTGGGAAGCATATGATTAGTTATTTCGTTTATAAATTTTCTTGTATTTAATATTTTATTTTTTTAGGATTCATGACAAGTTTTTTGTTCAGGACCCTGAGATTGTGTTTGTTAAATTGTTTCTATCGACGAGTCAGTTGAGAAGACCAAGATTCCCACTTTTCTTAGCACTTACTCTATCTACATTTTTTACTATACTGTGTGCCACGGTATAGCTTGCTACCCTATAGACGGCCAAGTATGCCCAACTATTGATTTTGATTATGATACATTAATGGATGCCAAAAATAGGTCTATAACCTTTTATGGGTCGTTCATGGCTTGTCGGTGGTTTGTGTTGTGTCCGTGTGTCTATTACTTGATTGGGATCTTGGGACTGAACAGTAATATTATATGCTATTAGGGTTCTAGTCTTTTTACTCGAATTTTGTGCTTGCACTGGTGATTAGGATTCTTCTTTCTTCTCTAGTGCTATGGAGCAAATGCTTTAAATTTCTTGGTTATTATATATTTGAACTGTACATGTTCTCACAATTCATTCTAAAATATTATCTCCTCCTCTGCTATGCCACAATTGTGCTTAGTGCATGCATACATGATTTGCAATCTCATCTTTTGGGATAAACATACATTTGTGGAATGTGTGGATGAATTATCCAAGAAAATTGTTCTACGAGCTCATTTTTGTTAAATTATTTAGAGAAGCACACATTTTCTGAAATTAACTTGTGGCATTATCCGCACTTCTCACATAGTCAAGGCAGATGGTCGGTTTTGAAAAGTCTTTTTTGCAGTATTGGAGCTTCTGATTTTTGAATAGCCATTGGTGTTTCATTGTTTGCTTGGCAGATATGCATATTCAGAGGAGATGGGTGATGATTTTGATGAGGAAGGAATTTCGCTCACCAGCGGTGCCAAAGTAGTTGGAGATATGGCTAACAAGCTTGAAAGGAAGGAGAGGAAAGCTTCAGATCATGTTTTTGGATTGGGAGATGAACACGAAGAAGACAAAAGAGAATGATAAGTGCTTTTCATGGATAGGATATTGTTTTTAGCTATCTGATCCAGGTATATTTTTCCTATGCTTTCCATCCTTATTTCTTAGGCTCCGTTTGGGACGGCTTTCCAACTACTTCCTAAAATAACTTTTTAGTATAAAAATTAAAATCTTTGTACTATAAAGCTGCTTTAAAAGCATTAAAAAAGTCATCCCAAACGAAGCTTAGTTATGGAACAGTTTCAATGTTTCATATATGTCTCTGTAGCTTTTTTCTTAAATGCGCTTTTGATATATCTGTTTTTCCATGAGCAAAGTCTACTGAGGCAAGGGATACCAATGTACATCAACATGCAAGCTTGAGCTGAATTATAGAAGAATTAGCACTCGAGTTCATTTGTTGAATATAATTGCTTCCAGTCCTTACCAGTGATTTGATTATCATGTTTTGGTTGCCAGATGTAATATAGAGAGATTTTCTGAAATCTATCATTGAAACAAGTAGAAAATTTCAATGAACTTCTCATCTTGGCTGGTGTTTGATGAGCAATAAGTGTCTGAATCAATCATTTTAATTGCAATCATGTATAATACGAGCTTAGATTTTAATGGAAAATGGCCTGCATTGTTCTTGTTTTTTGGCTAATATCAAATGATTGTTATTAGAAAACTAATATAATATTTATAGCAGGTTTGAGTGTTGTGGCTGTTAAGTCTTCTAATGATGATGGCTAGTGGCAGTAGCAGGTAGATTGTCCGGCATCTTAAGGGTTATATTGTGGAGAAATTATTATGTGTGGATACCGAACAGTCTGGAGGCGAATTAGAGCGCGCTACATCATCTGGTACACAACAAAGAGGTGGTGTGGTCCACTCTGATTCGCCTCTAGACCGCGTCCGTATCCGCACTGAATAATTTCACTATATTGTGTGTGTTAGTGTATGTAGGAGTTTTAGGTTTTTTTTAATTATTATTTTTTGTTAATGGTTAGAATGAGGGTATATGCCCATTCTCATTGTTATAAACGTAGTTACAAAAGGCAACTTCCTAATTGTAACTTAGGTTTCATTTGTGATTACTCTCTTATTATGGTCTAAAATAAATTTTTAGTAGATAAATTTTTATATTAGAAAATCTCTTTAAAAAGCAAAATTAAAGTAAAGAATGCCAAAATAGGTGCATAGAAAAAATAATGCTAAAAATTTTCTCAGACGAGTGGGAAAATAAAAACCTAGATAGAACAAAGAGGTGAGCACATGGAATGAGATAAATCAAAATCTGGACTCCGAAAGACAGTCTAAAATAGAAATCATCAGATAAAATCTAAAGTAGAAAAGCCCTAGCTATCACTCTAGGATGCCCAAATACAATGGTAAGATCATCCATGGAGTGAAAATGCAGTGAAAAAAAGATAAATGTATTTCATCATTGTTCAGAATTCAATGCAAAAGAGCCCAACTTCGAAAACTTACCTGATAATCTTCGGATTTGTCCATTTCAAAAGCTTTTGCTTAACCGCCAAAGAAATGATCACAAAAAAAGATTTGTCTTCGAGCTGCAGGTCTAGGGGTTTAAGTAAGTCAAGTTGGCTTGCAAGCCGGCTCGAGCTCGACTCGTTTATCGGCTGGCGAGCCGAGCTCATGAGTCGAGCTCGAGCTCATGAGTCGAGCTTGAGCTCAAACTTGAGCTCATTTGTAAACGAGCTCGAGTTCAAGCTTGAGCCGGTTTGGCTCGTGAGCTCGCGAGCCGACTCGAATAATTATTAAATATTAATATTGAAAAAATAATAATAAATGTTATGTAAATTCTGCTGTAATTTTAAAGTTATGCCGTATTACAACTCAATTTTTTTGTGATTTCTCAAATCCTGCATGTGTATTTCAAAGCTATATATCTCTCTCTCTTTTCTTTGACAGACTACAGTGGTGAGCGGTCCAACAAATGATCCAATAAATGATGATGTAAAGTGTTCATTCATTAGAGACACTGAATAATAAATGCCTATTATTCATTCTGCTCTCTCTCTCATTTTAAAGGCCGTGCGAGACACGACGAGTTCGTAAGGTGAACCAGAAGGCAAACCAGATAGCGTTGGAGGCTCGACGAGCGGCTCGAACTTGTTTACAATGGAACGAATCGAGCTCGAGCTCGAGCTCGACTCGAGTTTGAGCTTGAGCTCAAGCACCATATTTGAAAATTGAGCTCGACTCAAACACCTCCTGACTCGAACTCGACTCGACTCGTTTGCACCCTTACACATATCCCATTAAAAAGAGGGTGTCATCCCTGTTAATTTGGAAAGAGAGGGTGACATACCTATTAATTTGGAAAGAGAGGTGGGATACAATGCTTTCAACTACAGTTTGAAGGTTGCTCCAAATTTTAGTTTCATGAAGAGAGAATTTTCAGAGTGAGGCATATTTGACTTTTCACAACCTATTAATGAGAGTTTCAAAGGATAAAAATCTCCAAGTCAGAGAGCAGTTGCATTCAAATATGAGGTCTATAAGAGCAGGGATGCCAAGTCCACCATATTTGAGGGGTTTGCAAGTATTTTTTTCAAAAGATCAAGTGAAATTGTTTAGATTTATGTTAACAAGACATAGAAATATTGTAGAAATTTTATTTAGGTATTTGATGCATGCTTTAGTATGATAGAATCTCTAATCCATTAGGCTATCGAGTTTTAGATAGTAAACTTTAAATATAGTAGTCTCCCTACAAAGAGAAAGAGCTTTACCTCTCCAACCATCAAGAAAAAGGGTAGCTTTATTCAACAAGAATTGAAGGTTGGATATGAGGATTCCTCTGACAATAATTGGGATCCCCAAGTTGACAGAAGTGGAGTTCTCATTAGGGAGATTCAGGACCTCACAAAGTTGGATTTGGTTGAGGGTGAATTTGGAGAATATAATAGAGCTCTTGGTGAAATTGATGCTAAGCCCAAAGATCTCCTTGAGGAGTGTTAGGTCTAGAGCTTAACATAGGCTTATGATGTGAAAATATTATGGGATAAGTAACAAATTAATAGTGAAGATGCTTTGGAGTAGCATCAAAAATGAATCTCATGAATGTTTGTTAGTTTTATTAGCATTGAGGGGTCCATTAGGAGTGGGGAATGAGTTGGTTATGGTGTGTGCTCTATGCTAAGACAATAGATGCATGATATGAGTTCATAACGTTGTTATGATAATGATGCTATTCATTAAATATGTCTATTTTGTAGGTGGCATGCACTCCCAAATTTCACATGATCATTAATAAATGTTGATGGAGAATGTATTGAAGGCATATTGAAGAACTGGAGATTTAGAGACCCATTAAAAGAAAAGTATCGAGATTATTGAATTTTTTTTTAGAAAAATTTTTGTGAGGTTTTTCATACGTTGATTATCGAGAAAAGTTCTTACGAGGCAGTCTTGAGAGGCCTTGCAAGATACGATCTTTAAAGAGGAGATTCATATTTGTCTACCATCATTATGTCAATGTTTAGTCATATTAATCATAATTGTGATAGACACATGGACAATATAGATTTTGTATTGAATCTTTATGTAATCTTTTGAATTTATAACATTGAGTTTAATATGTTACATTGGCTCACCTATTACATTTTAGATCTTAGGTAGACTCACAACTAATAAATTGACCCATAACACCAAATTAGTTTCTTAGATTCTATATTAACTTGAGCTACCTAATTGTTTTTAGTTTGTTAGTGGCCTCTCCTTTTGGATCTTTCAACTCTTACGACCCCTTAGCAATCCAAACATCTCATCCTAAGATATCTAGACCAAATAAATCTAACCCTTAAATCCACTAACATTCAAATTCATTAAGCCTAAGATGGCATAGATCTTAAACCAAAACTATATAAATCATTCCTAAACCCCCAAATAGATCCCAATTAGTTTAAACTTAGGATTGGACTAACAAAAATTCTAACCTAGCCTATAAATGCTCATTTAGATCAATTGAGCTTCAATTCAAAAGTTGACTTCAATTAAACTTAGGGCACCCTTTAATTAAATCATGAAACTGGATATAGACTAACCTGGACAAAACCTATCTTCTAGGATAAAACTATGTTAACTTTAGGACTGATCTTAATCTAAACTAGACTCATTTGAACCCAATTACTCAATTGATCAAATCAACCTTTAGTTAAACTTAATTAAATAATGAAATCATTTGCTTTGGACTTTAGTCTCAATTTCAAGCCTACCTAACTTGACAATAATCCATTTGACCATGGATTGGACTAGCCCAGGCAAATCCAAATGAAAGACCCAAGCCAACTAAGTTCAATTCTTGCAAACAATCATCAACACCCCTTTGCTCTGATCAATGTACTTTCAACCTCAACTTTGGCTAATAATGATTCTTATTAATATACAACCCATGGTGGGAGGAGGTGGGAACACATTAAATCCTTTTTAGAGCATATCACTACATCACGTTTATTCACTCTTAATCGATTGTTAGCTAACTCTCTAGTAGTCTTTTGGACATATCTATTGCATTTCTTATTTAAAATAGAAGAAATGTAGATGATAGATCTCCTACATAATTGCCTATAACTTTTTTTTTTTTATTATTATCATAATTGCCTATAACTTATGTTCATTATTTTATCAATTTATAACAAGAAATAATTAAGTTTTTATTTAAAAAAGGTAAAAAATTTTGGAATCTCACTTGCCGAAAAAATGAAGAGCAAGTTGAGAGGGACTTTCTTCCCATGTCCAAGGCTAGAAGAGTCTCCCCTCTCCATTCTATAAATAACAGACACCCTCACATACGATGAAATAAGCTCTCCACCCCTTTCCATCAAAGCCTTGTAAAAGCTTCACCGTGCTGATGACTTGGGAGAAATTTTATAAAAGAGGAAGATGAAAGGGGTTCCTCCCTATCAGATATTTTGTTATTTTTGAAGTGCTTTGGTAGATCTAAAGTTTATAAGCCCATGATCAACTATAGCCATTAAAGTATAATTATTTGTGTGGAAGTGACACTAAAGTCGATTATCCATTTGATAGTTTAGTCTCATTCTATGTGATGATGTCATGTCTACCCACCAATTCTTTGGTGTTTGAAGAGTCTAACTGTGAACAATAACATAACATATATTGCGATGAGTAATTGGGTTGAAATTCATTATGAACAATAAAATAATAAACTGATGGCTTACAACGCCCCTCATGAATAATAGAATGAATAAATCATGAATGAAAAATGTTTCTAACTTATTTCTACATGCAAAATGCATATAAGAGTTTAAAATGTTGCAATTACAATTTGGCTAAGATAACACCCAACTAATCCCACTATGTTAACACCCAACTAATCCCACTATGTCATCTCAAATCAATGCAATCAAGATAAAAGGAAAAAAAGGACAACTCAAAGCTACATCAAATCAACATCAATTTGGCCTTATCCCAAGCTTCTTCCTTTTTTTTGGAAAGATTATCCCAAGCTTCAAAACCTAAAATTTCAACCCTCACATCAACTCAATTCAAAAGAAAATTATAGCATAACCCTTGTTAGGTAAATAATTCATTTATAAGGAAGTATCTAATTTGCCATTTTTCCTCATTTGGCAACTACTAAGGTATAGTCTCAATGCCTTCCAAAATGTTGCATGCTAGTCTCCTAAATTCCAATAAGCTCCATACCTCAAATTCAAGCCAGAAGTCTAATATTCTTGTAACATTAAATCAAAAAGTCATAATATGTTCATCCATATGCATATCTACATACATAAATGTAAATATCTTTGATCCTATTTTTATGAAAATAGAAGTCACTTTTATGTGATGATTTTTCTAAGTCATTCAAATACACGAAGATAGCATACCTTTATAGTCCAACTCAAATATGATCAATCCCAAGTTCATCTAGGATGAAGGTTAAACTATAGCGAAGAATGAGGCTAATCTAATCCTGAAATAATGACAAATACTTTGCCAATATCACATTCCTCAAGATGTTTTTCCAACAAATTTCTTAGGGACAAGACTAATTATATTTATAGAATAAGGCTAAATTAACATTATGATTGAAACTCTTATTTCCTTTCAGCAAAGTCAATACAGTCGATTCCTCCTTAGCCTATTGATAGCCCCAAGATTTACAAAAGAATGTCAAAAAAATGCCAACCTCCTTTAACCCCTCCAAAATGGGGTGAAACTATATCTCCACATAAAATGATCCCCAAAGTATCCTAACATCTCAAAATGGGTTGAAACTACTTGTCCCCTTCTTATGCCCTTAAAAACGACCTAAAAGGAGCAAAAACGAAAAATAAAAGAAGATGCCCCTAATTACATAAAAGTCATAAACAAATGTATGCTCTCGAAAAAATTCACATTCTACACTAATTTAATTAAAGACGCTAAATTCAAATTAACCCAAGCTCACAAAGAAATCAGCGCTATATAAACTATTGTCAAATAAATCAAATTCGACATTGATGACAAATACCCTATAATTATATAGTCTGTCTTATCATAACGATATCATTATAATACTATTATGACAACAATAAAGTTATCATATTCTCCAATGACATGCATTCAACTATCTAGTTATTCTTGATACATCTGATAGAGCAAAAAAAATACTTTGCCTATGCTTGATGACAAGAATCTTTTGATTAACTTGGGTTAATTAGTCCCCTAACTAAATGATGACATAACTGTAAAATCTTGATTAACAAATCATGTGTCCTAACCAAACTCCTACAAGACTTGGCAAAATAGTCATTACAGCATCACATTATGACAAAACCAATACTCTTAGTCTTAATTGAAAGTTTATTTCTTTCCTTAATTAACCTTGGGTTCTTGCACTCTTAGAACCCCTGGAATAAATAAAGTAAAATTATTGCAAATAAAAAACATCAGAGCAGTTGTTCATCATTGCTCAATCAATCCCCTGAAACACGCCCCCAGCTAAGAGGTTGGGCAAAATTTTTCAGTGCTCACAATAACTTGTTGCCCATCAAGCGACTTTTCAAGCTCACTTGAGACTTGAGACTTTCCAGAAAGCGAATAGTTATAATTTGGAGTGGTTAAAGCAAACTTATCAATCAAAATAGTTTCATGGAACTGATCTAAGTCGGCACAATGACTTCACTAATTTAATCTAGATAACTATTAATGTATAGGTGTGTCAATTCGGGTCAATGGGTCGGGTTCGGATTCAACCCGAGTTGACTTGAGTGTAAACGGGTCGAGTATAGGATTTTTAATTCGAATTCGATCCGAGCGGGTTTTTGGGTTTCACCCGACCAGACCCGCAAACCTGAACATTTGCCTTCTTTCCATGGGCGCAATTGCTGAGTCGCACGAGTCTGCGAGTACGCAGGGCCATGGAGTTGTGGAGGCGGGGTGGATTTGCCGAGTTGCGGAGGTGAGGCAGACCGCGGATGAGGCGGAGTTGCTGAGGTCAGCGGCAACTGGCGGAGTTGCGGAAGCGGGGGCGAACTCGAGCGTGGCGAGGCAGGAGCTCATCGAAGCAGGAGTGCTGATATGGGGCAGGCGATCGAGGTCGCTGGCTGGCATGACCGCATCAGGCACGTGGCAGTGCGGGCTAGGCTGATGCCTGATGGTAGACTAGGCTAGATTAGTGCGAGATCCGGGTTAGTCATGTCAACTCCGGGTTATCGGATCAACCCGACCCGTTTTTTCAAACGGAACAGAAATCCGAACCAGGACCCATCCCATTTCACAAACGGGTTGATCCAAACCCTAATTTTTTTGGGTCAAAGTCCGGGTAGGGTTTCGGGTTGGGTCAACTTTTGACACCCCTATCGCTATACAAATCTAATTAAGAGGGAGTGATGGCCAACGTTAAGATTTTTACCTATTGAAAATGAATTTAATCGGTGATATATTTGAATTTGACCCCCATTCAATCCTCTGAATCATTCCTCAACAAGAAAGCAATGGGGGATTGTAACTTGTAAGCGAACATGACATCAGCTGTGGGCCACTCCTTTTCATTGAGCCACATCATTTTTGCTAGCACTTTCGGGTAATATCTGAATGCTTTTCGGATTGTATTTTGGGAAGGAAGGTATTACTCTTCATTTAATAGCCTCACAGAAGAAGGCTTATTTATCATACAAATGAATACAAACAATCATAGTAACTACATAAAAATTAAGCCCTGCTCTATGTCCTAAACAATAAACACTAAGGTCTGTCATAAAAAAAAAAAATTGTCGTCCATCTCCAAAATTTTGAGCTGTGATCAAAGGGAAGAAGAGCAAGCTTCGTTCTCAAAATCTCCTTGCTCAGTTTTCCCCTTCAAAGTTCTATTCTATCTGTCATGTCCTATTCGATGGCCTTCACCAGGGCTGAGAGTCTCAAAGAGAAGATAGCGAGCTGAAGAATAGCCCATAAGTTTATGCAACTGCGAACTCCTCACTTCTTTACCACTATCTTCTTCTTCCACAATGCTATCATATCTATGGAGGTGCCGAGAAGGTTCAGCCTCATAAGAATAGCTCTGACCAAAAGAAATGCCGTAGTCTTCAGAATATGAAACCGGATCCCCTCCTGATAAGCCATTACTAACTGGAATCCTGATCTCATCATTCAAAACTTTATTTTTCTCTTCTTCGCTTGGTGGATGACGGGCTTCCGCAGGAGTCCAAGGCATCGAACGAGTTCTCGCTCTGAAGAAGTACCTTAGAACTTCATGACAAGAACCACAGCGAAGCTTATGAACCCTCTTTGTTGACACAAGAAAATCTGCAGGCAGTTGGAGAAGCTTGTAGCATCTGTAGCAAATGACAAATGGTGCACCACCGGAAACTGGTCGGCAATGGCGCTTAACTGGCTGTGGTTTTTTATCATTGGATTGCAGATTTTGTGGCTCTTGGTGAGATGGACTGTAGCGTTTCATGTGAAGAGGATGACTTGTGGTGCTTTCAGGCAAACGGCAACAGGCCTTGTGAGGGCAGAGCCTGCAGTGTTCATTGTGACAGCAAATGCCTCCATGGTGGGGATTCAAGCAGGAAGAGATGGGTTGTGCGGAGAGAGGAATAAGGGACGATGATCGATACTGTTTTGGTGGAATCTTTCCCTCAAAATGTGCCGTTAGGCCAAGTCGAGAATTGTCTTTGGCATTGGCTGATCTATGGAAAAAATCAAGGAGTTCACTTTTCAGTTCATCAACTTTCCTTATGATTTTTACTTTATCATCTTTTTCAGAGTATCTAAATTTGACAAAACGTTTGGTATCCTTTGATTTACATACTGAAGGCGCTTCCTTTTCTGATTCCATCCAGTTCAGCGCAGATTTAAAATCTTCAGAGACAAACGAGAAGTCTCTCTCTCTTGCCTGTACACCATCTCTAGAAGTCGCTTTACCACTGAAAACTGAGGATGTTCTTTTTCCAAATGTTCTTCTGGATAACTCAAGATACTTATGAGGAATTTGTTTTCTTCGCTCTTCATCAGTGGAGGAGTCACCGCCTTCATAAGCATGAGAGCTACTTCTCAATAAGAAGCTTGAATTCATTCTGAACTTCCCATTTATTTTATTATCCTCGGAGGAACTATCATGCTCAAGAGATTCTGGAGATTCTTCAAGTTTCTCACTTGACTTCAAACTGTTATTGGCTGCTGGAATTTCCTGATCAGAAGATTTCTTCAGTTCCATCCGGTTCTCTTTCTCCAAAGTTATCCCTTTGACACCATTATTTTCCTGTACTGTGGATTTAGCCTTGTCTTTCAAACTTCCACCATCTGAATCAGATAGTTTAGTCTTCATCCCATTTCTAGAGTCTTCTTGAACATTCCTTTCACCACTAGACCCAGAAACTTTAGTACTCTCTGTCAAAGCTTGATCTTGATCTTCAGGAAGATCTAAAGAAGATGGAGTTTGCTTTTCAAAGTTTTCTTTTTGATTGCCTTGGGAACCACTATCTGATATGTGCTTGGAGCTGCCAGGGGCTGATGCTGAACTCAAAACTTCTCCACTACTTGAACGCACTTTGGCTGAATCAGAAAAAAGGCATTAGTAAGTCTATAAACAAATCAAAGAACAAGAAGAATTGATTGTAAAATAATATACCTTGAAGAGTGGCACCACATCCACCGCATTTATATAGAGTAATCCCCGGAATTTCTGTAAGAACCTTACGGCATTTAGGGCACCGAACCAAACGCAGCTGGGGGATAGTGCTCGCCATCAAACTTCACAGCCAAAATTTAGTTAGCGATGTCTTCAATTCAGTGCCTCAACTCATTGTCCCTCATCCAGCTGAGGGAATGAACTCTCAATTAAGCTGTATAACACACCTCTTAATTGTTCTCTGCATCAGCAAATTCATGGATATAGTTAAAAACTTAATGAAGCAGCAAAAAAAAAAATCTTGCAAGGAACCGAAAAAAAAAACAATTTGAATTGTGGCATTATTGGAGGGAGAAATTTGGAAACACGAGAAGTCTCTCTCTCTCTCTCTCTCTCTCACCAAGAAAAAACAGCGAACATTCATAGGAAACTGAAACATGAAATCCGCCCGGAAACTCCTCAAGGCTGCAACGGATGCTCTGTAAATCTACACTTAAACCGAATCAAATAAATTTCCAGAAGCGCTCTCATTAATTTGTTCAAATGTTCCTCTTCGCCATTTGAACAAACAGAGAAAACTCAGAAAAACACACGAGGAAAAAAAATTATAAAAGAAAACCAAGAACAGAATAAAATAAGATAACAAAGGTCAAATTTTTAATCAGGAAAGGGGAGATACTAAGTACATAGCCGGACATCGAATAAAGATCCGCCATATCAGCAGCCAACGATTTAACAAATTCTTCCACACTGAAACTCCTAAATTCCAAACCAATTCTTCAAATCTCAAACAGCTCTAAAACTCAGAATTTTAGAAAGTTTTATTCGCCTCGAATTCGCAAAGCAAAAACCTAATGATCGCATATGAAGAAAAACCCTCGATTTCTAACGATTGAACATAGAATCAAAGAATAATCATTCCAAGCTTACCTTCAACTCGGAAATTACAATCGTAAGCTCTATAAACTCCGTTCTTCTGGTTCTTCGGTGACGCATCAGCGTAAGAAGAAACGAGACGACGGAGTGACGCGAGTAGAATCAGAAAATTTGAAAGGAAAGACCGAAAGATAAATAGAAAACGAAGAAAAGGCCGACTTTTACTCGGTCTTCTCCGCTCGGTCAATGGCTCTGATCGCTGATCGAAGGCCGTTGATGCTCCATCTGTAATCTGGTCTCTGTCATAAAAGAGAAAAGAGAAGCAGAGAGTACAGAGTGAGCGTCGAAGTCCACACCGTGTTTTTTGTAAATATGAGGCTTGCACGAATCGCAAGGTAGATCTGGCGGCATTCCTAGCGATGTATATGGTGGGGCTGAGGAAGGACAAAATTCCGTCTTCCGGCTTTTGTCTTTGCCATCCGTTTTCGTAGGGAAGCTTGGCGGAGCAAACGCGGACTCGCGTAGCACGAGATTCACACGTGTCACGCCTTTGAGGCTGGTCTTGTTTGTGGGTCCAACGGCACCAAGTCGGAACAGCCGTTACGAAAATAATTAGTGTTAAATATATAGAGACCTTGCACCACGTTTCACCCGCCATTTGTTCGCCAATGGATGATGGCCACGTTGACAAGTCAAAACATTGGTCACATTTGTTTTCCTTGCTTTGTAGGGAAACTTGGGCTATTACTGAGATTTATAAATTAAAATTATTGTTGCATGGTCATGTTTGTAGAGAAAAAAAGCATATTGTAAAAGCATTGAATTGTTACTCACACAAAATCTGAAAAAAAAAAATTAAAAAAAAGTGCAAAAAGCACGAGACTTTTTTTACTAATTTTTAAAATATTTTTTTACTATAAAAATTTTAGTTCAAAAAATATTTTATTAAAAATTTGTTTAAAAAAATAATAAAAAAGTCCCAAACGAATCCTAAATCCAAAAAAGAAAATGTGTAGGATTTAATTTAGCTGAAATAATTATCACTAATTTAGTCCTAAATTATAGAATATCAACCTTTCTCAATATTAAGGAAAATATCAATACAGCATATAAGATTTAAAATGTGGAGAATGTCTCTCATGGGGCGAATTATTACGTCCGGTCACCGGACGTCTGGACATCCAAGCCAGACGCGCCACGCACTACAGGAAAAACGCTGATAACCGGCGGTTAGTGTAGAATTACCGGCGGTTTTTTACGTTACCGCGGTCTAACGGCGGTTTGTTAACCGCCGGTAAAAACGGTGTAGGTGTCCGGACGTCACCCGAATACATTGGGTCCTGTTATATTTTGTGATGTGGCACGTTTGAATTGGTGTCCGGACGTATCCGGACACCGGACATAATAAATTGCCCTCCCATGGAGATGGTGGAGGGAATACAAAAATGTTTCCAAATTAATCTCAAATCGATACTCCAAATTTCCATATTTTGGTATTCCCATGCAAATATTTTGTATTTGATTTATTTCAAATTATACTTATATAATCAATGCAACTCATTTTTAACTTATTGACTAGAAACTTTTTTTTTATTCAACTCAACTTAGTCTGTTAATTTGGAGTTTTGACTATCAACAAAAAAGTTTTGTATTAAACAATGCAACTCATTTTTAACTTATTGATTAGAAATTTTTTTACACAGCTCATCTTGGTCTATTGATTCAGATCTTTGGTTATTAATCAAGAAGTTTTGAGTTCGAAACTTGCGTATTTAATAGCCCAAATGTTAAAAAAAAAAACATAATTTTTTTTGGTGATATTTAGACCAATTAAGTTAAACTAACATACACATTACAAAATAAGACTCGAAATCAAGACTTCTTGACTAGTAACCAAAGCTCTCAACCAAACAAACCAAAATGAGCTGCGTTTGATTAGAAATTTAGATTTCATTTGGGATGGTTTTCTTGATATTTCTTAAAGCAATTTTCTAGCACAAAAAATAAAAAAATTTCTATTTTAAAATTATTTTAAGAATTAGTAAAAAAGTTGTCCTAAACGAAAGCCTTAGACGTCCACATATTTAAAATTCGAAGCTTTGCATATCCATGTTGAAGTTTGAAATTAAATGAGTTCAACCTAAATTAAATACTATAACCAAACAGCCCCTAAACTATCTACATATTACAAAAAAGACCGACGGATCCCTTATGGTCCTAACTGTCCACACGAAAATGTAAATGTATCAGTTGAGCCATTCAATGACCAAATTTAGGCTGTTTTTTTAATAGCCTAACTTAACGTAGCCGTTACCACTTCCATATGGCCGTACTTCGTAGCATTAAAGGAAAGCTATCAGAGCAGCACCGTAGCTAAACGACTATTTAACCGACTGCTTTAAAAAAAATTAATAAAAAATATATTTTAAAACTGCATAAGTGAAGTATTTATCCATTAATAAAATATTTAAAATACTAAAAAAATTATCTCAATCTAATTTACAATTACTTGTTCTTTCTATAATTAGGTTACTATAAATTTTAGGAATATATTCACTCTTTTCCACGTGAATTTATAATATTTCGTTATTTCTATAGTTCTGCCGTTATTTCCCAAAAAAAAAAAGTTCTGCCGTTATAAATTTTTAGAGTTCATTAAATGTAGCTTTTTTTTTGGACATAGGCTTCGTTTAGGATAGTTTTCTTACTGCTTCTTATATCAACTTTTTAGTATAAAAACTTTTAATTTTATACTAAAAAGTTATTTTAAAAAGCAGTAACAAAGTCATCCCAAATGAAGCCTTAAGCTAATTAAAGTAAATTCAAGCACATCACATACACAATACTCAAATCCAAAATTTTTTTATTGGTAGCCAATGCTCTTAACCAACAGACCAATGTGAGGTACGTGTTCAATGTGTCAGATCATGTTCTTGTGGAAGAAGCACTTCCACCGAATCTTGAGAGAGGAGGAGGGAGAGAGGAGAGGGGAGGGAGCCGTGAGCCAAATGCACAAATTCTTATTTCTTCTTCTTGGCCTCCTCCTAATACAAACTAAAGCCTATTAATAGGCACTTAAAAGCTATACAAATAGCTCCACAAATGGCCACACATGCCATACACAAAACCTATACAAAAAGTAATCCTAAATCTAGGAACAAAACACAACACAATGTAACCTAATTATTTGTAAAAGTAATTGTGAAGCTATTACGAATAAAATAACTTTTTTGAAAACTATAGTACAAAGCAATTTTTTAGCATAAAATTTTCTTGAATGTATTGAAAAATCATTGGTCGACCAAAATTGTAGTTGAACTCAAAAAAGCATAGCTTTCTTCTTTACAATTTGTCATGTTTATATTTTTAAAGAGAACCCAAATCACAATAATATATCATAAGTGAATAGATTTGAAAATTATTGAAATTGGGATAATGATCAAAATGATCCTTGACTTTTTAAGAATGATCAAAATAGTTCTCTACTAATTAAAAGTTTTATTTTAGTCCTTTGACTTTTTAAAATAAGCCTAAATGATTTCATAAAATGACTAATTTGATCCATATTTAAAGAGTCAATAAATCAAATTAGTACTTTTATATAGTCTAAAATTATTTCGGCCATTCAAAAAAATTAGGGAATCGATTCAGTAAATTATTCATATAAATTAATAATCTTAAATTAAATTCAAGAATTTTAAGCTCATTTGGATGAAATTTAAAAAAAATTAGATATTTTGACATAATTTTTTATCTCACAATTAATAATATGAGCCAACGCTAACACTTGCATGTGCGCATCAAATAAACATTTTAATATAAAATTATAAAATTACTTATCTTCATTCAGAACTTAATATTTTTAACTAAAAATAGATTCAACCAAACTCTATTTCTATTTTATAAAAAGAAGAAAAAAATAATTAAAAATGTGGAGAAAATTTGTCTTCTTCCCACCACATATATATAGAAATTAAAAAAAAGCTTTTATTATACATTATTCTCTCTCTCTCTCTCTCTCTCTAAAATAGATTGAAATGCAATCCTTTCTTCTTATGAGGATTATCTAAAATTTTATTAAATTTAAATCTTATATTAAATTCATACTTACTAGAATATTATAAATTTAATTAATTTTCTAATATAAAAATTCAAATAATATCTAAATTTTGTATGTTTTACATAAGTTATTGAAATAAATCTCCTCCAAAACTAAAATTTATTTTTCAAGTATTTTTTCTCACCTTCAAAAAAAATTATTTTGTGCAGACGCCGAATACCGTCCGGAGACCAACCAGAATGCATCATGTCACCCTTTTACTCAGTAACTTGACTCATTTTGATTGGTCTCCGGATTGTGTTCTCCATCCGGTCTCTACATAGAATATTTTTTCTAATATTTAGAGTTTGTTTGGGAAAACTGTATTGTCTTATAGAGTTGGTTGTGAAGTTGCTGTGAAAAAAAAATCTATTATTATTATAGAGCGTAGCTTTTCTTCATAGAAATTTTTTGAAAAATAATGAGAAAATGATAGTCAAATAAAATTATATTATTATTTAAAAATAAAACAGTTAAAAAACTATCCTAAATAAATACTATATCTCAAATTTTCATAGAATTTTGATATATTTATGTTGCGGGCTAGAATATACGCGGCGTTAGAGTTTACAAATTCACGTCCGAGCGTTGCACGAATATTCAGCACACAAACAGAAAAGAAAATGAACACCATGATTTTTACGTGGAAAACCCAGATGAGGGAAAAAATCATGGGGTCACGCCCAGCTGAAAAGTTCCACTAGTGTTTTTTGTAAATTACAAGAAACTGATTCGTCCGACAAATCGGGACGATCAGATTACAACTTGAAGCAAATTTACAAAGTTTTGCAGAATCTAAATAATGCATTATTTTTCAAAAAATTTATGTATGATGCCCTTTATTTGCGCATATGGTGACTAATGTCTAGCAAGTGGTGTTTCAGCTCCATCTACAAGCAAACTTCATTCAATCAATAAGTGTTTTCTTAATTCTGAATACCTATGCCTCACGACTTTCTCATAGTTATTGTGTTCCAAGAGAAATCCATGCATCACAGCCTTGGCTCCTCAATGTACAAATTTGATTGGCATCTCATTTTCATGTTTCATGAAGTATTCATTGTCAGCACCACACGCGTTGCCAGAAGGCTTTGGGAAGAGAATAATATCAATCAAATTCAATTTAGAATATAAATATGGTTCTGGGTCCTTCTTATGAAAAGAAGAATCAATCCATGATGTATTTATGTAGTGAAATTCATGCTTTAGCTCACTATCCCAATGGTACTAGGGTGAACATTGCAAGTGTGTGAAATGTATTCTAGTATCCAATGAAATTCACATAACCAAACAGGATACGTATTTTCATTTGTCTATAATGTTCTTCTATAGTTTTGCTTTAAATCCAAGTTGTGGATGTATCTATTCTCTCAAGTGCATTCAACTCCGCTTTTAAACCTTGAGTAACACTTTTAAAATAGCATTTTCAACATCATATGAGTTACTCCCATGCTCAATATTCTTCATATATTTTACACAATCAAGTTTCAATGAGGTGATAGTAATGCTTTCAATAAAGTCATGCTCAAACAATTAACTCCAGAATGTTTTATACAATTCATTCAAACTCGATCAAGTAATGACATGTGTGATTGCTTCAATAATTGAGTTTGATTTACTTAAAATTTCATGCTCTTTTGTAAATTGATAAATTCCAATTTCAGACTCTGCGATGAGTTTTACTTAAAGTTTCCTATATGATGCATGAATGTCTCACACTCCAAATAAGTATCATAGTTGATTCTACAATACTCTCTTTGTTTTAGCATTGAACCAAAAATGTGATTCACTACCATGCAAGCCATAATTTTGTTCTCTCCTTCTTCGCTTCATCTTAAGATGATCATTATACAGAATCGCCCAGATAAGCGCTTTTTGGAAACCGCTTCTTATCTTTCCTTCCTGAACTTGGCGTTCTCCTCACCCTTCTCCTTATTAGTGATCCTCAAGTTTAGACAATGTGGAGAAAATCTCAGATTTCTTGAAGGCATGTTTAATTACACTGTTTCATGCTGTTGGTGGTTTTCAGTCTAAGTATTGAGACCTTACTCTGTGCCATCTCCGTGACCAAAATTACTCCTTCCCGTGGACTGGGATTTTCATCGACGATTTGACTGTTAAAGCTTCAGTCGGAAAGTCACCTGAAATTGTGATCCAGGGTCTGAATAATATTAGGTGCCCATTCTATTCTCCTATTGAGGGGAAAGAGTAAAAAAAATTATTGGTTGGAGGATTGCGCGGAAATCATCATATCTTGTCTAGTTTCATCTCCAGAAGAAATTATCTTGTTGACAACTATGATTGCTAATCCAAAAATATTTTAAATGGAAGATGGCTGGTGAGATCATCTAAATTGAAGATGCTAAATCAGGTGTTTTGGGAAAACCTGTGAAGGAGGAAGCATATTTGAAACACTACTTCCTGCAGACAAATTAATGTCTTGGCTTTAAGAAGAAAATCTTCTAAATCCATGAAGAAACGTCCTTTGATACTCATATGTACTGCTCCCTACGAACAGTCTTTCCTGGCAGATAGATGGTTCAGCAATTATGCTAACGAACCTAAATGTGCAGAGCCATATTCAGAAAGAACTACAATTACTTTATCTTGCCAACTGGTTTTTGTGATGGATGATACCAATTCAATATGGTAGCATAGTCTGAACTTGAGATGGTCAATGGATGAAGTATAGGTAAGTTCTACTTAAAGCGTCTAGGGTCGGACTGGGTGCTATGTGTGAGTCTAGTAATTAGGTTGTTAAGCCTAGTTGATGTCCCAAGGCTACCTAGAGGGGGTGATATGATAGTTTTAAAAAACAAGTTAAAATTTAAGACCCTTTTGAAAATTATTGAACGAAATAAATCTCTTTAAAATTTTGAGAAAATAGGTTTTTCAACCAACAAGAGTTTTAATAAACTGAAATAGAAATTGCGTGAAACGTATAAAAGCATAAAGTAAATGACACCAGATTTTTATAGTGGTTCAGTACTATAACCGACCTACAATCCACCTCAGAGCACCCTCTGAGTATTACACTAAACCTAATAGTTGACTCTCCTTTGCACCCACAGCAAAGGCGGAGACCTTTATTCAACACACTATTTCACCACTTCCCCAGTATGCGGCATTAGGGAGACCGTCCGTCCTTTAACACAATACCCAGTGTTTGAAGGAGAATCGTCCGTCATTCACAGTTATCCCATGTTGGGTTCAGATGAATCCTTCGTCCTTTCACCCTCTCTTAGTGTGGGCAGAGAACTTCCTTCGTCCTTTCACACTCTCCTAGTGTGCTATAGAAACCCTCGCCTTTCACACTCTCCTAGTGTGGGCAGAGAACCCTTCGCTGTTGCACATCTCTCCATAGTGCGCAGAGAATCCGGATTCTCCTGACAAGTTCTTCTCCACAGAATCTAGAAGGAAGAAATGAAAGAGTGAAGTAATCACCCAATTCACAATAGAGCTCTTACCTTGAAATCCAGTTGAGCGCTTCTCCTTCACGTGGTAGGATATCTCCTTAATGCTCTCTTACAACTCTCTCCTTGCTATTCTCTCAAGAGGCACGAAGATCAAATGATAAAAGATTGAAGGTATGGCAAGTCTATTTTGAGATTTATACATAAGACAAGAAATAACCGCCCAAAAACTGCAAGTATTCATTAAGTACGCAGTGGATCGTCCTGTTTACGACGTGGATCGTTCCTGGACGTTACTTAAACGATCTTGAAACGCATCCATTTGAATATGCTTAGAAATGTCTTTCGTACAACTGATTCGTACCTGTACGAACTTAGTTCGTCCAGTAACGTAACGGTTATTTACAATGTTCGATATCTAAGAACTGCTGAAAATGTCATATATAGTCGGCTATAATCTTGGACAGAACAGAGAATCAGATTTCAGATTGAATCTCTTAGGATCCCAGGCCCTTATACTCCCTTTATATACCCAGACACTAACTGAATCTCTTAGGATCCAGGCCCTTATAACTTCCCTTTTATATAGCTATACAGATAGCATATCAATTCAGAAGAAATCTGCTGAATCAGAAATCAACAAAAAAATCGGGCAGCACAACGGCTGTATACGGAATTTACACAATTTTCCTGAAAAATCACAGAATACCAAAATTTTCACAGATATATATAACAACATATGCAAGACTTTAATTCTACTGCACAATATTTTAGACATCGTAGAAAAATACAGTCAAAATAAAACACCGCCGAATTCAAAATACCCGGACAAAAATCTTCCAGAAAATAACCAAAATGAGCACACTCGGCACGTTAACAACATACGGAAAATATGCGGTAAAAACTGAACAGACGGGAAAACGACGAAAATCACTAACAAAAATCAATTCCGGATAGATAATACCGTCAAACACGACGGTTCTGAAAATTGAGAAAGGCGGATTGTGCCTTACCTGCGTACAGGAATATCTTGAACAATCTCGTTCGGACAAAAATGGACCGGCGTCGCCGAAAATCAGCTTTTCCTTTTCTTTCTTTTTCTCTTCCTCGATCTGAAATCGAGATTATAAATTTATTTTTTCTCTCTCCTCGAAATGACCTGATTTCCTTAAGTAAGCTCAGATCGGCCCAGCCGATTCACTCGATCGTCCTGGACGATAGACCAAAAACCCATCGTCCGGCAAATTCCTGGACGATCCTTCGGGACGATAATTAATTCTGAAAAAGTCTGCTCTCTGCTTTTGCACTGAAACTGATCGGGCCTGGGATGATTCCCTATCGCCCCGCCGATCCTGGGAGAAAAATCACCTGGAGCAATCTGGCAAATTCTGGAGCAAACTTCAACTGATCGCCCAGAGACGATCCAGATCGTCCTGGACGATCCTGGGACAGAAAACAGAACTTCACACACCTTCTCCCAAGGAAGGGCCTCATTTGTAATCGACTACAATTACTAGTGGATTCATTCAAACTGGCTAGGCCCGTGGTTTTTCCCCTTTTCAGGGGTTTTCCACGTAAAAATCTTGGTGTCTCATAAATGCTAGACCCTTCTCTTATCTAATTGCGTGTCCGGATTTTCGTACACGTAAGAACGAAAAACTTTATATTTCTCTACCGCCGCGAATATCCTGGACAAACAATTATATTATTTAATATAATTATCATCGAAAATTTCATTTTCTCACCTCAAAATCAACCTAAAATTCTAGAAGAGAGATAAAAGAAACATATAGGGTGATAGAGATGATTAATGGGAGGGAATATATTCTTGCACTTATCTTATTTAATTTCTTTTAATGTTTATTCATTTAAATATTATTTTGTATTTTTAGATTTTCATTAAATATCTATGATTAAACTTTAAGTATATAAATGCTTATGTAAAATAAAAAACCATTTTATCTATTATATCATTTGTTCTAGTGCATAATTGCTTGAAATAATGATATTCTTAATTATATTAATGAAGTCTTACTTATGATTAATTATGTAATTTTATTATATTTACTAAAATTCACTTAGATTCGCTTACTTATTTAACATAAA
>NW_021394673.1:59259-118029 GCF_001605985.2 Dendrobium catenatum
TATATATATATATATATAATTTGATCTGACACATCCAGCAGAACGAAGTAGCGTTTCATTCTTTTCGGCTGCATAATGTAGCATTGGTAACGATTGGAGTGCAACAATCCTATTCATCATTTGAAAACATTCCTTAAAATAATTATATATGTCATCTCTCATAATTATGCCTGAAAAGCGCATCGAAAATAGATATATGCGTAAAAAAACTCACACTAAAAGGGGAGCTACTTCGCTTGATAATTAGTAAAGATAGATTGAAGATATCCTAAAGATTTTTCTTTAATAAAATGGAGATCAAACATCTATTTTTCATTTATAAGAAATCAATATTTTCTAAAAGTACTAGTCTAGCTCTATGATTAATTATATCTTAGATGTAATATACGTGAAAGATATTTAGCTCACATTCTTAATTCCATATAAAGGATGCATAGACAGAAGACAGTAGCCCTAACATATGAAAGCTATTTCTCAAATGATAATTAATGTCAATAGAGTGATATAGAATTTGTTGTATTCTCTTGCTAGTGATGAAAGCCTAAGGAAGGGACAAGCCCAAAGGGTGCACTATTGTCTCACTACCCTAGAATAGATTGCCTAAATACAAGTGAGGAAGGGGCTTATACATCTCTACAGATGATGCAAAATGGTAAAAATCTTACTATCCATTAGGATTATTTTTTCTAAGAATATGATAAAAACTCTATATTAACTAAAAAGATGGGATTTGTTAATAGGCAAGATGGTTCGACATGCTAATGAGAGTTTCATGCCTATAATAAAATAATGCATTGATAAGCAATATTTGTTCATTGCTCCATGTTTATGATTCATGTCACATAATTTACTCTATAATAGCAAATTCGCCATGTAGCTTTGAGGAGTTTGATCTTTTTTTCTATATCATAAATAGTGCAAGCATTCAATTTTATAATTATGTTGAAAAAAACTAAGGGGTTGTTTGGCAACAAGTAGGAATTAATTTGAATAGGATTTACTAAATTTTGTAAATATGGATTTAGTAAATTATGCTAAAGTTAAATCATGAAAATTATTTGGTAACGTAAGAGTTAAATCCTATGAAGTCTGGCGCTAGTTGATGGCCGGGTAGAATTCTTGCATCAGTTCGTGGCCGAGCAGAAATCTGGCGTCCATCGCTAGCCTGGCGAAAGTCAGTGGCCGGTCTGAAGTCCGATAGTGGTTGAGGAGTCTAGTGGCAGGAGAACTCTTCCTTCTCTACTTTCTTGGGTCCCTTCTTCCTCCCCTCAATGAAGAATGAGGGGTCTATTTATAATTTTTGAGAGTGACATGGCCAATAAATAGGAAGATCAAGAGTGAATTGGGATAGGTTTAAATGGATATGTGATATTGAATCCCTTGATCATGAACCATTTATTGGCATTTGAATGTCTTAATGATATCATAATTCTACAATCTTGGGCTAGTTGAATTCAACTTGTTGAGCTGCTCAATTCGACTATAAGCATATCACATTTGGAAATTGTTTAGTAATCCAAATTATTATTTGAACCTTCCAAATGCGCTTCAAGTCTTTAATTTAGACTCATTTGAGCTCGAATTGAGTCAAATCTGGTGCCATTGAGTTCATATTTTCGAGACGTTCAAATCAACTATAAATTTTCTAAATTCGGAGTTCATATGGTCTCCGACTTGATTTTATCTTGAGATTCATGCCCCAATCAAGATAGTTTTCAGATGATATATCAATAAGTATGCTAAATATTGCATGTAATATTGATATAGCATATACTATTATTCATATAACATGTAGTAACTTAATTTTAAATATTATAATATCATTTTTTTTTTTTGCTTTTAAAAACTTTATTTAGTGCATTTATACTAATATAATAAAGGCCACGAAAACAGGCAAAACACTTTTAGTCCTAATCCATCAAAAAATCAAATATTTCAAATTCATTTATCATTAAATTTGTGGATATTTCAATGCACAATACGATGATGAAAGATGTAACCTATGATGGCTTTCATATAGATACAACAACAAAGAGAATTTGAATCGGCAGACGACGACAACAACAAGAAAAACACAAAACTTATCAAACATTTTCTTTTAAATAAACCCTAACAATCTAAATCCAACAAAAATTGTCTACTTAAAGAGAATTTGAATCGGCATCCATTTTTCCTGCATCCAAAAATTCTAGATCATCTTAGCAACTTCTAAGATTATTTTCCAAGCTTCAACATGATTCAACTATTTTTACATCAAAGAAGGCAAATATTGGCAATAGTAATATGCCCCCTCACTTGCAGGATTGCTAATAGCGAACATTTTAGATCACTGACAATACATGGAAAGTGCGTTGTCACCTACTTTTAGGCTTAGTTTAGGACGGCTTTCTTACTGCTTCTTAAAGCAGCTTTTTAGTATAAAATTTTAACTTTTATACTAAAAAGCTGCTTTAAAATTCAATAAAAAAAAGTCGTCCCAAACGAAACCCTACACTCTCAGAAGCACCAAATTCCTACTCCCCGGAACTCAATCAGCATAACACTACATAGCTAGAAGAAACAACAAAAGCTCTAAAATGAGAAGCACAGCAGCTGATATATCTTACAATGACTATTACCTTGAAAATTGATATGGAAATCAGGTTGCCATGACTGCGACCCTCTTGGTGTGTCCCTGCAGCATTTGCCTGAGCTTCTGGTACCCATCACGATAATGGTCCAGAGAGAAGCACAGCTGCCTTATAGCCTCCCTCTTCCCCTCTGCACCATCTAAGATGATAACTTTTTGCCTTTCCACGTCCTCCTCAAGCTCCCTCACTCGTTTCATCAGCACCACAGAGTTCTTCCTTCCTTCCTCAATTTCTTTTATAAGATTTACATGCTCGATATGCAACTGATGCAGGTGATCCGCCATACTACGAAGATTGTCATCCCTGCATTTTGTATCATCCATGAGCCTGCTCACTCTACAATTGAGCTCATCTTTCTCTGATGTAAGCATGTCGATTTTCAGCTTAGATCCATCCAGGCTTTGATTCAGTTCATCAATGCGTTTTGCACTCACATTCAATGCTTCCATCTTCTCCAGTTCTAAATCTCTTATCCGATCTTCCAAAGCTTGAAGCTTAGATGCGTAGATAATCTTCGAGTCCATTAGGCTGGAAACCTTAGATTCCAGTATAGATTTCTCTTGTAGAAGCTTTTCAGAAGATTCTGTTGACATTACCTTCAATTCCTTAATCACTTGCTCCTGCTTCAAAATTATAATTTCAAGGCTAGAATTCTTCTCTGAAAGTTGCTTGGCCTCCAGTTTAAGATCAGCTATGCTTCTTTTGAGCTCAGCTTCAAGAGTAGAATTTTGCAGCATGAATTTGTTCATTGCTTCATCAAGCTGTGTTTTGTACTCCTCAATGGTGTGATCCTTCATGGAAATTTCACCCTCAAATTGCTTGACAGCAGCTTCCATTGCTTCCTTAAGACACTTTATTTCACCTTTATGATTTGATATCTCTGCTTCTAAAACTACCGTTCTATCCTCAGATTCAGGATGCAGCTCAAATTCTGCTTGTAAAGCTTGTAGTTTGGATTCATGGATGTTTACAGAGTCCATCAAGCTGCAGACTTTAGATTCCAGCAAATTCTTCTCATGAAGAAGCTTTTCAACAGATTCAGTTGACATAACCTTCAATTCCTTAATCTTCTGCTCCAGCACCAAAATTCTGATTTCAAGAGTCGATTTTTCCAGCATGAATTTGTTTATTGTTGCATCAAGCTGTGTTTTGTACTCCTCAATTCTATGCTCTTTAACTGAAATTTCAGCCTCATATTGCTTAGCAGCGGCCTCCATTGCTTCCTTGAGACGCTTTATTTCACCTTTATGATTTGATATCTCTGCTTCTAAAGCAGCCCTTTTATCCTCTGATTCAGAAAGCCTCTCACTTTCTACTTGTACAGCATCTAAAGCTCGAAGCTTGGATGCAAGGATTTTCTCCGATTCCATCAGGCTGCAAACTTTAGATTCCAGTATAGACTTCTCATGTAAAGACTTTTCAGAAGATTCAGCCAACATGACCTTCAAATCATTGATCATTTGCTCCTGCTCCAAAATTCTAATTTCAAGGCTAGATTTTTTCTCTGAAAGTTGTTTAGCCTCCAGTTCAAGACCAGCTATGCTGCTTTTGAGCTCACCTTCAAGAGTCGATTTTTCCTGGATGAATTTGCTCATTGCTGCATCAAGCTGCGTTTTGTACTCCTCAATGGTATGATCCTTGAGTGAAATTTCAGCCTCAAATTGCTTAGCAGCTGCCTCCATTGCTTCCTTCAGAGACTTTATTTCAGATTTATGGTTACATATCTCCGTTTCTGAAACGGGCGTTTTGTCCATTGATTCAGGATGGAGCTTAGCCTCCACTTCTACAACTGCTGGAATTTCATCCTTCGCGTCATGAACGCACTGGCCATTGGAACCTTTCTCATAATCCTTAAGCTTCTCCCTAACTTCACGAAGCTGGTCTTCTAATTGAATTATACGAGCATTGAGACCAGAAGTGTTCTCAAATGCATCCACAATCTTTCCATCCTCAGATTCAGAACCAGAATCTGATGATGATGCGGATGATGAATCATCAGATCCCTTTCGAGAAAAATCGGAGCTGGTCGTGGAGCCAAGGAAGACATCAAAGCCAGCAGCTCTCCTTAACGGCTTGGGAAGTTTCTGCTTGCGCTCTGGAGTTTGATCAGGAGACAAAGAAAAGGATGGCGAAGCTGGTTCTGTACCAAAGTCAGAACAATTGCCAGAACCCTGAGATTGGAGATCAGAGGGGATATTCTTGCGCAGTTCGCCAGTTAAAATATCATAGCGCTCAGCAAGCGCGCGATACATACGATAAAAATCCTCAACACGAGAGATCAGCTCAGGACGCCGTCGATAGTACATTTCAGCCTTTTTGGCAAAAGTATCCCCTTCTTCTTCAATCAGTTTCAGCATTTCCTTTACTAAGCGATCCATCTCTGCAATGCAGGTTTAAATTCATTAACATAATGAAAAGAAAAATAGCGAAGGATAGAAGGAGATCGATGTTTACTTTCAAGATTTTCAGATAACCATTTGGAGTTTTTCGGACTGATATGACTGTCCCACCACCATGAGTGCGACTTCCTAGATGTCAATCTCTTCATTTTTGAAAAATGATTGTACAAATTTAGATCTCAAGCCTAACAAAATCAGGATTATTACTCTGCAAATGAAATGAAAGTGTCAGGTCAATTAAGGCTTAGTATCTGAATATAAATAACATCAATCATAGGTGACCAATTAGTAGTACCCTATATAGTTGAAACAGGAAAAAATTTAAAAATAAAGTTCCATAAAGGTTCAAGAAAATCAATTTTTTTTTCACTGCGCAAGTTAGGAGTTCAGTTAAATGGAAGCTCGGTGGATCAACTAGGGCTGTAACAGGAGCCGCTTAAAAAATCAGCGAGTTTGCACTGTTAAGGAAGTTAATTACATCGCTATGTATCTTGTACCAATGGCTAACTTACACGTGTACTCTATTATACTAGAATAGGTTATATATAGGCCTCGGCTGTTTGTATGAAGCAAGGAAAAACAATAATAAAAGTTTCAGTTTTCTCTTCTTCTTTCTCCATCTGCTACCGCTGTTCAAGAAGTCTCAACTTCTACATGCACAATAAAATGTTAAGACGAAGCCGTGGAAAATTAGCAAAAGTACTCATAATGATCATTACAGATGGAACAAGCTGCAAGTAGGAATGAAGAACGAGAAAGCTATAATAGATTTCATGAACAATTACAGGCACGTTGCTTGAGTATGGAAAATAATTTCATCAACATGAATGGATGGCATGAAACAAAACAAATCAAAGCTGCCTGAAACAGAGTTAGAAATAGCTGGTTCGAAAAGAGATAGAAGAGAGGCAGATTTCGTAAACAAAAATATGAGATTGAAAAGGAAAGTTATTTAGGAAATAGAGAATTTTCGGTAAGAAGAACTCCAAACAGAAAGTTTTAACGTTGTAAGACAAGAACTGAATCGAATCTGTCACCCAATCATCGGTAATAATAAACACTAATGAAGCTTTTTTACTAGGTACCAGAAGATGCTTCTGTGTGGAATTGGGAGAGAGTGAAAAAATTAACTAGTAAATAAGCTGAGATATGTATTAGGTTTGAAATGAAGGAGAGGTATCAGGTATAAGAAAAAAATAAATTTATAAAAAAAAAATCTAGTATAGGTAAATTATCAAGGCAAAAGCAGCAAGATGAAGAAGTACATGACGATCATCGTTATAAGAAATGACAGAAAAAGACAATTCAATCACCAAAAAAAATACTGTCACATTAAGAGTGGGTCAGACTCAGAATATGAACCCTTGATTTCTTACCGTTGCCCATCAGAATTCACAACTCCCAGTAGATTGTTTTGAATTTGAAGTCACATATCGAAAATAACGAAGCAAGAAGCTCGATCTTGGAGAAGGAAATTAAGGATAGGGTCCTAGGGAAGCTCTAGAAATTCAGGTATTTAGGTCTTCAAATAAGAAATTGTTCAAGGAAACCAGTACGTTCAGGGCAAAAGAATTATATTTGCAGATCATAAAAGAAAATTTTATAATAAGTGGATGATATTTAATCGAAATATAAAATAATTAAAATTATAAAACGTTCAAATTTAGTATTTATAAAATAATGATTTTGGGTATTCAGTATTCACTTGTAGTTAAAAAATTTTTATTACATTATTTTATAATATATATCAAAGAATTTTTATATATTTGTATATATGATACCTAATTTTTTATATTTATGCATATCTCACCCTAGTATTTAAATCATGCTAAAATATCTGTATGAGAAGATAAATTTTATTTTATATAAATTAATATTAATGATATTTTTTATGTGATTTTGAGATTAGTATTATATAAACAAAAAGCAAGCTCAAGTGCACATAAAATGTGTCATATTTATTCTATTATTCATGCAGCCACAAAAAAAATAGAAGCCCTTGATCTAAGGTCCTATAATTGATAAAAATTTATTTTTTGTTCATTAATTAAAAAATTATTTATATTCAAACTTCAAATAATCCGATTCCAAACAATTAAATTAGATTCATTGTTTTATTGATCAAATAAAAAACAGTTATAACAAGATATTATTCATGAAAAGGCTGTACATTATCACCAAGATATTTAAAAAGAAAACTACATGAATGCGCATTACTGTAAGATGGAACAGAAGAAGCTTTAAAAAATGTAACCACGACAATTTACTAGTAAGATCAGAGAATCAAGGTAGGTCAGATCAGATCTCATGAGAAAAAAGTAGGTTTAAACTTTAACCTTCAAAAGTTCTAGAATACCAAGCTTCTGTTAGCTTTCACAAGAGACAAATAAGCAGATATGAGATATGAATCTCTGTGGAAGATATGTAGGTCTCAATTGGAGGCAGTTACTTTGCTGTTTTTTATGATAAAAACCCAAAAAGAAATATCTATTTACATGAAAATAAAATTTTGTTTTTATATAATTTACTAATTTTTTTAAAAAAATAAACTTCAAAATTTTCTGATAGTAAAAAAAAAAGCATAAACTCATAGCCAAAAAAAAGGGTAAACTAAGAAAACAAATAATGCTTCATGAGAGCGATTTCCCAATAACCAGAGTTATAACGAATGGTTAGAACACCTACCCATTATAAAAATCAGTCAGACGCATTTATTGGAATCCATCTGCCAACTATATTTTAAAGGAGTCATGAGAATGGCACTAATCGTTTAGTATAAGCCATTCAATCAAATAACTCCCAAATCTGCATTGTTTATTAAGTTGACTGAACTTCGCTTATGATTAAAAATTCGTAAGTACACGTCTACTTTCGAATCCCTCTAATTACTCCGTCTATCTGATCTGAAAAAGACGAATGCTCTGTATGTGGACGAAAATTTCAACATATGCTTGCAGAAGACCACAGTGATAGCAATGAAGATTTCGTTTGGAATGACTTTCTTAGAGCTTCTTCTTAAAACAGTTTTTTAATTTTTATATAAAAAAGTTATTTTAAGACGCAGTAAGAAAAGTGTCCCAAACAAAGCCTAAATTTGATGCTTCTCTAAGAACTTAATTTGATTGAGCACAAATTTTATCATAATTTGGTTGACTAGTTCAGAAGGAAGGACAGTAGTCGGCGGGCAACGAAGGTTGGAAGGACCGTTGTCCGGTGATGAAAGTCAGAAGGACCGTAGTCAGCGGGCGGAGGAGGTCAGAAAGACAGTAGTCGATGGGTGACGGAGGTAATAAAGGTCATTGCCTGGCGAAAGTGGTCAGAAGGACCATAGTCGATGGACAACGGAGGTCAAAAGGACTGTAGTCGGATGATAGTTGTCAGAAGGACCATAGTCGAGTTGTGGAGGTTACGAGGACCATTGTTGGGCGACGGTGGTCGGAATGTCCGTATTCGGTGGGAAGGATTGTATCCGGCAGACTGGCGGAAGTCCGGCGATAGTCTGCGGACTGGTAGAAGTCTGTCAATGATCATGAAGAACTCCGGCAGTGGTCGGCGGACGAGCGGAAGTATGGCGATTGTCGGCAGATGAGCGGATGTCTGGCAGTGGTCGGTAGACGGGCGGAAATTTGGCGATGGTAGGCGGATTGGCGGAAGTCCGACGGTGGCCGGAAAGAACTTCGGCGGTGGTCTACGGCGAGTAAGCTCCATAATTCTTCCCTCTCTTCCCCCTTCTCCACCTTTCTTCCTCATGAGAAGAATGGGGGTTATTTATTGTTTTTTAAGAGCGGCAGGCATGACTTGTAAATATGTGGTGGATCGAGGTCAAAATGGGAGTGGTTTGAATGGACGGTCGATATCAATCCACTTGATTGTCGATCGCTTATCGATCATTTGTATGTCATAATGATATCAGAATTTAGCGATCTTGGGCTCGTTTGATTCGTCTCGTCGAGCCGCTCGATTTGATTATAAGCATGTCATGTTTGAAAATCGTTTAGTAATCCAAATTATGGTTTGAACCTTCCAAATATGCTTTGGGTATTTGATTTAGAGTCCTTTGGGCTCGGATTCAATCAAATTTGGAGTCGATAGGTTTGTATTTTTGAGACTTTCAATTTAAACTAAGTTTGCTGAAATCGGGGTTTGGATAGTCCCCGATTTAATTTAAGAAGCTTTCAACTCAATTTTGCTTCAAGATTCGAGCCCGATCAAGATAAATTTTAGATAATATATCAATATTATTAAGGCACTTAAATGTCAAAAAATATTATATACTTGAGGGAAATAATTTCATTGGTTTGATGGCGTGTCGCTGGGGGGCGGGAGGTTAACCTCCTGTTTGGGTTCAGGTGCTTTGCACGAGAATTTTTTATTTCCGTACAACGCGCAGGCGTTGCGTACCTGAGCACCCATGCGCTATGTTCCGAAGCACCCTAGCACTGAACAACAAAGAGCAGAGCATCGCAGCGGTATAGATACGGTGCTGCAGCAGTGCGAGACAAACTGGACAGTTCTCTTTCTCAAATTTCTAAAGGGTTGCGTCCTTAGAGTTATTTTACTTGGCTTTCTATTGTATTTTGATAGTATAGATATTGAGAACGGTGTATGTGAGAAGAGAAGCAAGAAGAGAGAGGGAGATAAATATATCTCTACTTCTTTCTCTCAATTTTCATAATGGGCTTCTTGGTGTGGTGTGGCTCCATAATTTTTTTCCCCTATTTTGAGTTTTTCCATGTTAAATCCTGGTATTCTTTACTTTTCTACTATTTTTACTTTCTTGCTTGTTTCGTCATTGTGATGTTTAGTACTCAAATCTCTCCAACACACTTGATGTCATTAAGCTTATCTTCACTACCAGGGTCTTTCCGACCATCAACATACTCCAATATAAGAAGAACAACTTAGCAAATCATCAATCATCTATTAATGATAAATCTAGAATCTTAAAGATTCTCCTACTACTACCATGAAAGTCATCTTTCACAATGCATATGAATTAATTTATATGAATAATATATTTACTGGTTACAAGGAAAATGAAATAAATCTTTAGAAATTTTTCAGCCAAAAATTTGTGCGAATCCCCTCTCTTCTCTCATTTTCTGCCTCTCTCTCTTCCAATTTTCTGCCTCTCTCTCTTCCAAGAAGAGCAAGAAGCTCTTTCTTCCTCAACAAATCCTAACAGATCGGTATCAGAGCTAGGTAAGGGTGAAGGAAGGTTCTTGTCTGAAGAAATAAAGAGAGGAGGCTGATATCGCAGGCCAGAGGTTGTGTAGGTCGATCAAATGAGCTAATAGGCGGAGAGGACAAGTTGGCAAGTCCCGTACCGGATCAGAGAGGAGCATGCACGCGGATCAAAGAAGAGAAAGCTCTGAATGGCCTGGTGCTGTGATCAAAAGCCGAAGGGCACGGGTTGCGGGAGAAGGGGGCGCGGGGCGTGGGCATGGAGCCAAGTCAGGCGCTATGCATGGTTTGCGCGAGGAAGGCGAGCCCTGGGCCAACATGTCACACCAACTCGATCAGAATATGTCCTTTCGTGTTGAGCAGGCAAATCCCAAAATCTAACTTTGGAATGTTTCAAATTTTCTTCCAATTTTTATTTTAAATAAACTATAAGCTACTAAAACATTCAAGTACTGAAAATAACTCATCCAAAAAGTTTATTTCATTTCTTTAAAATTAATATGCACTACTGTACATGGTTATACGCAAAAGCTATAGAACTGAATAATAATAAACTAGTCATGATTGTACAAAAATCAAAATAGAGAAATACCTATAAGCTCAGATCTGATCTTGAACTGTTAATCGATAGGTTCCTTCCGTTTTCAAGATCCTGAAAATTATAAAAAAATCATAGTGAGCTACAATAACTCAGCATACCACACAACTGATCTAAATTTCCAAATATTATTTTATTAAATATTTTTATTTAATATTTAAAAGCAGTTAAATGTAATCTAACAAATAAATATTTATATTTAGAAAGAAAAGAAAAGCATAGCATGTATCTAATTTATGTAAATAACAATACTGAGCAGATAAATAATAGAACAATTTATATCACAAAGCAGTTCACATCATATATCCTGGTCCTAGACAGAATCTTAAATAATTATGGCCCCTTATGTTTTCCTTTGGTGCTTATACTATCTAAACATGCTCATAGACACTAGAACATGACTTATTATCACCAGAATATATCTTATAGATACAAGAATAACCCTTGATATAAATAAAATCTCAAAAAATTCTGACCCCTTATAGCTCCCAATCCCAACAGATGTTTTTCAATCATATTAGCATATATTTCATCATCTTGTAATAATTAAAAAAAAAAATTAGCACATGTCAGAATTTCAGTCTTATAATAGTAGGTAACTGAACTTCCTACTGAGCAAATATTTACAATGTCAGAACAAAACCAAAATATAAAGTATTGTGTAAAACATTGTTTAAAGATATTCGTTGTACTACAAAATTATTTTTCGGTATCCAAATTATTTTATGTTCAATTAAAATCGCACAAATTCCAAATTACCCAATATAAAATTTTCATAACATACTCAAAATGCTCGTAATTATGATCTCTAGCATATAAAACTTACGGGTAAAATTTTTTTGTTGCAAAGTTATACACATTTTTTGCTAATGAAAATATAAATTTAATAAAAAAATTTGAAAAAAAAAATCATATTTTTTGAAACTGAGATAAGCATAATGTGACCTATCTTAATACGGACAGCTTTCATAGCTAGACTAACGGCTCAAAATGGCCTGAAGAGACTCAAAACGTGTTTTTTTCCTCTCCAAATATCTCTTTCTCTCCTTCTTAGCAGGCTGCTCAATTAAAAATGATCGAATTAATGGAATTAAAATATATTTAATGAGCTCATAATGGCCTAGCGCTATGTTACGCAGGCCCAGGAGGGGTCGGCTGGACCGGTCCAACCCGGACCGGTCCACTGCTATTCCAGGCGGAAAAAAACAGAGGGTGAGCGGGATTTAGAGGTGGGCCACGTTTGGTTCAGGTGATCTTAGGAGGGAAAATTTGAATGTTGGGGGCTGTTTTAGGAAGTTTATTATTGTCCTTTGTGTTTAATTAGGGGATTGGGGGGGAATTGAGGGCTCATCTTGAATTTTGAATGAAAGTTTGAGATATCTTGTTGTGCTTGGGCTCTAGGGATTGCTAGAGATTTGTGGAGAGTGGTTCTTCCTCTCGAATCGAAGAACGTTGTATCTTTCTCTATTTTCTTGCATCTACTAATGAAAATCTTGCTTCGCTTCTCTTATTTCCACTGTTTGGTGCAAATTTCTGCTGCGAGGGTGCTGTCAAACTGCTGGGACAGCAGTTTGTTCTTTGTTTTTGACCTATTCTTGACTAGGATTGCTTGAGAACTCAAGTATTACCTTAGGGTTACTTACGAACACAAGTATTTCCTATCAAATTGGTATCAGAGCATCGTCTTGGGACCATCGACAGCTGAAATTTTGAAATTTCAGCAAGGAATCGTCTTCCGCAAGAGGAATTCTCGACAACCGTGTGAGAAAAGATGGCCGGAATGAAGGTAGAAGTTATGGAGGGAGAAATCGGCCAACTGAAGACCAATTTGGAAGAAAGAACAACTGAATTTCAAAATCAATTCGCATCCATCCATGAAAAGATGGATGGGATGTTCACGGCCTTGGAGGAAATGATGAAGAAGATGTTGGAGGGCAAGCCAAACCCGACGACATCGGAAGCAAGGGAAGCCACCGGCGACAATGGGAGATACGGAAACCCGAACCCATTGAGAGGGAGGGGCACTACAGAAGTGGAGATCCTTGACGGGAATGACGGAATGCCTCCGCTAGAACCACTTTCTAGGGAGGAGATGAGCATGGGCTATGAGAGAAGAGGTGCTCAAATTTTTGGGAGAAGAGATGAGTTCTACCGTCGAGGTGCTGAAGATGAGAGGAGAAGGAAGAGTATGAGGAAGGACATGGGTACGATCGGCGGAGGGAAGGTCGTGACCACTGGGGAGTTTTTCCCCCTCGGGGAGCGGGGGGTTACAGAGGATTTAGGGGAAACGGTGGAGACCCGAGGGTGAGGAAATTGAAGATGCCCATCTTTGAGGGCGAGGGCACACATGGCTGGATCTACAAGGTGGAGCGATACTATGCGGTCAATGGGTTGACCGAGGAGGAGAAATTGACCGCGGCAGGACTGTGTTTGGAAGGGAAAGCATTAGCTTGGTACCAGTGGCGGGACATGAGGCGGCCCATTCGAAGCTGGAGGGAGTTCAAGGGCTGTCTGCTAGAGCGTTTCCAAACCAGTAGGGGAGGAGACTTCTACGAGCAGTTCTTTGCCCTGACACAGGAGGGGACGGTCGCCGAGTACCGCGACAGGTTTGAGTACCTCGCGAGCAGGCTGGATCGTCTCTCTGAGACCGTGTTGGAGGGGAACTTCATGAAGGGTCTTAAACCGGAGATCAGGGCAGCTGTCAGGGTGATGAGACCTCACGATTTGGGGGAAGCCATGGAGTTGGCGCAGCTGGTGGAGGATCAGAGGTATCTGGAGAAAGGGGCTCGTAGCAGTAGCTCTGGGGGAACCTACAAGATGACGACTACCTTCCTAGCTCCAAAAGGAGCTGCACCACTAGAGGACAGGAGGCGGCAATAGTGGGCAGTTCAAAAAGCTGACTGAGAAGGAGCTGCAAGAGAAGAGGGAAAAAGGGGTGTGCTTCAGGTGTGATGAGAAGTACATGCCGGGGCACAAGTGCAAGGACCGATCTCTTTAGGTTCTCCTCGTTTATGAAGATGAGGAAGACGAAGAGGGAGGTGGGAGTGACCCCGAGGGGGAGGAGGAGAAGCTGCACCTGGACGTAGCAGAAGTCTCTCTAAACTCAGTAATGGGATTCACTTCGAGTCACACTATGAAGGTGAAAGGAGAGATCTCTGACCGGGAGGTTGTGGTGTTGATAGATAGTGGGGCAACTCACAATTTCATCTCCACCCAGATTGTTGATGCAATGGGGATGGAGCTGGTGGACACGGGAGGTTACGGGGTAATGATGGGCACCGGGACTTAGTGGAGCTGCAACGCTTGGAGAGGGTTAGCATGGGGGAAGAAGGAGACATTCCACCGATGGTGCAACCACTCATACAACAATACAGGGAGGTGTTCCAGCCACCCCAGGGATTGCCACCACCCAGAGAGCAGGAGCATGCCATTCTTCTGAAAGAGGGAGTGTCACCGATCAGTGTTCGACCGTACCGTTACCCCCAGATTCAGAAGGATGAAATTGAGAAGCTGATCAAGGAGATGCTGGAAGCAGGGATCGTCAGACCCAGTGTGAGTCCTTTCTCCAGTCCAGTCTTACTGGTCAAAAGAAGGATGGGAGGAGGTTTTGCGTGGACTACAGAGCCCTGAACAAGGAGACAGTACCAGACAAATTTCCCATTCCTGTGATCGATGAGCTACTAGATGAGCTGCATGGAGCAGTTGTGTTTTCAAAGATGGACTTGAAATCGGGCTACCATCAAATCAGAATGAAGGAAGGGGACATTCCAAAGACAGCGTTCAGGACACATGAAGGGCATTATGAATTCCTAGTAATGCCCTTTGGGTTGACTAACGCTCCTGCAACCTTTCAATCATTGATGAATCGGGTATTCAAGCAGCACCTTAGGAAGTTTGTCCTGGTCTTTTTCGATGACATCCTGGTGTACAACAAGACTGTGGAGAAGCACTTGAAACATTTGAGAGTGGTATTGGAAGTGCTTCAGGAGCACCAGTTGAAAGCCCACCTGAAGAAGTGCAGTTTTGCTCAGGCAAGTATGGAATACTTGGGACATGTGGTATCTCAAGGAGTGGCAGCGGATCAAATTAAAATTGAGGCAATGCAGAAATGGCCGCTACCTAAGAACCTCGGGGAATTGAGGGGTTTTCTAGGATTGACTGGATACTACATGAAGTTTGTGAAGGGATACAATACCATTGCCTAGCCTTTGACTGAGCAGCTGAAGAAGGACAATTTTTGCTGGGGAGAGGCAGCCACCCAGGCATTCGAGAGGTTAAAGGAAGCCATGACGACTATTCCTGTTCTAGCTCTTCCAGACTTTGTTCAGGTTTTCGTAGTAGAGACCGACGCGTCAGGATATGGGTTAGGAGCAGTGTTGATGCAGAACCACAGGCTTGTAGCATACTTCAGTCAAGTGCTATCAACCAGGGCAAGACTGAAGTCAGTGTACGAGAGAGAGCTGATGGCGATTGTCTTGGCCATTCAGAAGTGGCGCACCTACCTTTTGGGGTGACATTTCATTGTCCGGACGGATCAGAGGAGTTTAAAGTATCTACTGGAGAAAAGGATGGTGACTGAGGAGTATCAGCGGTGGCTCTCCAAACTGTTGGGCTACGACTTCGAGATCCAATACAAGCCTGGTTTGGAAAATAAAGCAGCTGACGCCCTATCCAGATGTGTTGGGGAGCTCTAGGAGCTAGCTCTGTCAGTACCATTGATGGTCGATTGGGGGGCCATTAAGGAAGAAAGGAGGCTAGATGAAGAATTGGGGAAGATCAGGGAGGACCTGCAGAAAGACAAGGGTAGCCATCCGGGCTACTGCATTGAGGAAGAGAGATTATTGTATCAAAGAAGGTTTGTGATGCCACGAACTTCCGTACATATCCCCCACCTGTTGCAGGAGTTCCATGGCAGTGCAGTCGGAGGCCACTCAGGAGTTCAGAAAACCTACAGGAGGCTAGCAGCTGAGCTCTACTGGAAAGGAATGCACAAAGATGTGGAGGAGATGGTAGCAAGGTGTGAAGTGTGCCAGAGAAATAAATATATGGCAATGACTCCAGGAGGACTACTACAACCATTGACACTTCCAAACAAAGTTTGGGAGGAAGTGTCAATGGATTTCATAGACGGCTTACCCAGATCAGAATGATTCACGGTCGTCTTAGTAGTGGTGGACAGACTCAGCAAATATGCACACTTCATCCTTTTGCGACACCCCTACACTGCTGTGTCAATAGCAGCGGCATTTATCAGGGAAGTGGTGAGATTGCATGGGATTCCTGAATCGATTATGTCTGATCGAGACAAAGTGTTTCTCAGCCAGTTCTGGAGGGAACTGTTCAGGATGCAAGGCACTGTCCTAAAGAGAAGCACCGCCTACCATCCACAGACAGATGGGCAAACTGAGGTGGTAAACCGAAGCTTGGAGACCTATTTGAGGTGTTTTGTGTCTGAAATACCACGAATGTGGGCAAAGTGGCTGCCTTAGGCGGAGTATTGGTACAATACGTCGCACGATTCAGCGTCCCAGATGACCCCGTTTAGAGTGCTTTATGGTAGGGACCCCCCACACCTCGTGCACTATGGAAAGGGAAGTACACCGGTGTCTTCAATTGAGCAGTACTTGGATGAAAGGGATAAGGTGCTGGAAGAGTTAAAGAAACATTTGCTGAGAGCACAACAAATTATGAAGAAGCAGGCAGACTCACACTGGAGGGACATGCAATTTGAAGTGGGGGAGAAGGTATTCCTAAAACTACGACCCTATAGGCAGAGGACAGTAGCGAGAAGAAGAAATGAGAAGTTGGCACCGAGGTACTTCGGCCCCTACGAAGTGTTGAACAAGATCGGCACAGTGGCGTATCGATTGAAATTGCCCCCATCAGCCACCATACATCCAATTTTTCATGTATCCCAGTTGAGGAGAGCGATTGGAGAGCATGCAGTTAGTACGGAGTTACCAGTGACACTAACTGAGGAATTAGAAATGATATTAGAGCCGCTGGAGCTTGCAGGAGTAAGATCAGATAAAGATGGCAACAAAGAAGTGTTGATCAAGTGGAGGGGTCTGCCATATTTCGATGCTACATGGGAGCCATTTGAAATAGTGAAGGAGCAATTTCCCTCTTTTCACCTTGAGGACAAGGTGAGTTTTTGGGAGGGGGGTAATATTATGCCGACCCAGGAGGGGCCGGCTAGACCGGTCTAGCCCGGACCGGTCTAGCCCGGACCGGTCCACTGCTATTCCAGGCGGAAAAAAATAGAGGGGGAGCAGGATTTAGAGGTGGGCCATGTTTGGCTTAGGTGATCTTAGGAGGGAAAATTTGAATGTTGGGGGCTGTTTTAGGAAGTTTATTATTGTCCTTTGTGTTTTATAAGAGGATTGGGGGGGAATTGAGGGCTCATCTTGAATTTTGAATGAAAGTTTGAGATATCTTGTTGTGCTTGGGCTCTAGGGATTGCTAGAGATTTGTAGAGAGTGGTTCTTCCTCTCGAATTGAAGAATATTGTATTTTTCTCTATTTTCTTGCATCTACTAGTGAAAATCTTGCATCGTTTCTCTTATTTCCATTGTTTGGTGCAAAATTTCTGCTGCGAGGGTGCTGTCAAACTGCTGGGACACAGTTTGTTCTCTATGTTTGACCTAATCTTGACTAGGATTGCTTGAGAACTCAAGTATTACCTTAGGGTTACTTGGGAACACAAGTATTTCCTATCACGCTACTGCGCTAAAAATCTACAAAACCCGAGAGCACGGTGCTGTAATGTCACTATTTGTCACTTTGGCTGAGTGCAGCACCATTATGCTCGAACACCCAATGTCGCTACCCTTCAAAAGTACATTCTCATATTTTGCCGAAATTCACACAAAACTTTTGGGACTCATTCTAGAGCACACTTAATTATTTTCATGCATTAAAACACTCCCAAAGACATGCAAATGGTTGAAAAACTCAAAATTTTAAATCTTTACCTTTTTCAAATAGGGTCGGAACAGGTAGAACTAAATGTTGAACTTGGAGATGTCACACGGCAGGTGTGCCACACAGGATAGGAACCTGAAGCAAGTAGAGCTTGATTAATTGTTTTGGAGATGGGAGCAAGATACGAGGTCAGATTCATCCACAGCTCAGCATAAGTGGAGGATCATAAGGGAAGGCATTTCTTCTTGGGCTATTATTTGCAAACAACAGGTGGAGCAAAGGTGGAGCTGGACTAAGGCTTGAGAAGATGTCGAAGCAATTCTTGAGGATGGCGTTAATCATTCGATGGAGGCAATTGGCACGGATGACTGGCAGGGCTATTTTTTGTGGATAACAAATATCTTTTCCTTTTAAAAAAAAATCATACCAAGTTGGAGATAGCTATCTATTGGTCCGTTTTTAGGTAGATTGTATCTAAGGTGCATATATCTTATTTTAACCTATAAATAAGGGTGGCTTTGTAGTGTGTAATGGTGCCCAAAAGGAAATAGAAGTTCTTTTTTTTCTCTCTTCAAGAAAATCTTGTGTGCTTTCCATTTCTACCTCTCTCCCTCTACATTCAAGAAAGTGATCTTCCTCTTCAAGAATCCTAACAAATTTGTTATTTGAAAGCAAATTTTATAGTCATTGCTTGTGCCAAGTGCCACCTCCTACAAAGGTTTATTATATAAATAAAAACGAGTTTCAAATTTTGACTAATATAATAACCCCTAATTATAAATATAAAATTTAAAGGGGTGCTGCGAAAATAATGAGCTGAAAGTGAATTTTTTAAGCGTTAATTGAAGTTATTCAAAGGTAAGGAAAGAGCAAGAGGAAAGAGTGAGGTTGCACATGCCCCCACATGCCTTCCTTTGGCTCCACCAATGATTGAGATACAGGGAAAAATACTCCAAAATTTGAACTAAAAAAAGAATTAGATTTCTAATGTATCGTAACTCTTATGCATCAGCTTAGCCTTTGAATTGATAGTGCCACACTCTCTCTCTTAACACCTCCTAAGTTAATTTAATGAGTATTTTTTGTTTCTTGAACTCTCCACTAAAAAAGGCCACACTCTCCACTTACAATTGATAGTGCTACACTCTCTTAACACCTCCTAATTTAATTATATGGACAGAGATCAAAGGCTCTCATACCATAAAAACAGAGAATTGTATTAACGTCAACTAAACTATTACATTCTGGATACATATATAGAGGTGAGTGCCGAGTATAACTAGGTATAGGTATATACAGGTTAATACATGTAGATGGTATTTATTAATATGATGAGTATTTTTTGTTTCTTCAACTCTCCAAATGAGCCAAAGCCCTTCTCTCTTGATCACGAACCAGATCATGAATGGTTTCAAAAATTCCCTAAGGATTTGCTAGTTAATTGAGCATCGGAGGCTACCCCCAAGTCACACAAAACCGGATAGCTTATGCTAAAAATAAATGTGGCCTAATATGTCATATGTGTTTCTATAAAAACTTCTTCAATATTGTATCTATTTGCATCAAACCAAACAGCCCCTAGTCTCCATGAAAAATCAGCTAACATGCCCTATAAATTGAATATTATTCACATAAAAGATAAATCCAAACAATCTGTACTTAAAACGTCAACTAAAAGTAGCTGCCTCAACAATGGTCATGATTCCAGGAACTAATGATCCTTTTGTATTCCTTCATTCTTTACTAATCAAAAAGGCAAACATTCACTAAATCCTCAGTAGAAATATTTATTCGATCACTTGATTTTATCTGTTCCAAACACCTGAACTGCATTTAGTACTTCCTCAGCTTCCTCTTCTAACTTCGATACATTCCAGATTATCAAGCCCATCTAATTCTGATACCGAAAGAAAATCCGAATAAATAAGTCATACGCACACTAACTAGCTTTAGTCCTGATTCCAATTCTTTTTTTTACTCGGCACAATGTTCCAAGTTACACTGTATATGCATTATTTTTAAACTGCAATTTATATAACAGAACTACACAACAAAACATCAAAACATCAAGGAAAACGACGCTCTAATTATAACTAGGCGAAAGTGAAATCTAAAACAGCATGAACAGTAACGATCTGAAAGCCCTCATTTAATTAAAAAAAAAAACAAGCTATTTCTAGAAACATCAAGCATTTCAGTCTTAAAAAGGGGGAGAGTTTCCTTTCTACATTAAAAATAGATCAAATCTTCCCAATCCTTGGTTATCGTCATCCCCAACAACTAAATCTTCACAGTTTATAGCAACTTAACCATACTGTTATGATTCCTTTCAAGCTAAACAGAGCACATCAAAATCCGATTCTTGTCCAACTAGAGACAAGAGCTAGAGTCTACGCATTCTTCTAGCAAGAAAAACACCCAAAACAGGAAAAACATGCTCCACAAATCTCCCAAAACAGAAAAAATATGGGCATGAAATAGATATTTTAACTTTAAAATCATAAGAAAGCAACCACCAAAACACAAATGAAGCAGAAATCATCGAGGAATCCACACCGATAAAGATCTTACTTACCGGGAGTAAATTTTGAGCACAAATCCGAAGAGAACAAACTGCAATTCTCTCTCTGAAACTCGCTGAGGCTTCCACAGTGTAAGCTGGCCTGCTGGCCTGCTGGGGTCTTATAGAAGGGATTCATAGACCAAATTACCCTCCAGTAGTAGTTAATTAGGGCCCGTTTGATTGTGCACATAAAGTAAATATATTTATAATATTTAAAATTATTTCTTTTGTTATAAAAGAATTCAAAAATGATTTGACTGCTTGTAAAATGAATTAAAAAGTTGTATCAATTTATTCTTTTAAATATTTAATTACCTATATTTGAAAAAAAAAATAAACTATCCAAATATGTTGAGCAAAAGTGATTTAGATAAATGTCATAACTCTTAGTTTTATTTTTTGTTGATTATAATATTAATTGCAAATATATTACATTTATCTTGAATTATATTCAATAATTCTAATATTTATCCTAATAAAACTTTAGCCAAAATATCATGACCCACTTTTACCCCAAAATATCAAACCCCATTTTTGTACTGCTTTCTAAAGCATCTTTCTCAAAAAAAATTACTGAACTAAAAATTCTGTACTAAAAAATTGCTTTAAATGTAATTAAAAAAATCGTCGCTAAAGAAACCTTTTTTATAACACAACATCGAAAAAGGAAATGCAAAAGATGGGGTGAGTGCGATGATGGACATTGCTGGTGAGGTTAGCAATGTGAGAAATTATTATGTGCGGAGTTTGGACAGAGTGAATAGTTCGGATTTGTTGAGTATTTATTGTATATTTGTAAATACTTAGTAAATATTTAATGTGAGTATTTACTGAGTATTTATAAATACTCAGCAAATACTATATAAATACGCAGCAATCCGAATAGTTCTTCCCGTTCAAACTTCGCATATAATAATTTCCCTAGTAATGTTGCCAGCGACATGAAGACCTAACATAATCTTGAAATTGTGTCATGTTGTATAAATTTTACGAACAAGCTTAAAAATATATGTTATATTACACTAACAATTGAGTCAGGTTTACGATAATGGTTGATAGACAGAGCATCAAAAATTTAAAAAAAAAAACATGAATTCATTGAATTTCTAAAAAATAACTTTTTAATATATTATAAGGTTCTAAAAATATATATTAAATCTATATTACTTCAAAGTAAATAGTTAAAATTTAAAATTCTTCTATTTCTTCTCCACTACACAAAGCCAAACAGCCTTAGCCGCGTTACATTATCCGCGTCTGAGAAGCGTTCGAGCTGCGACCAGGTCAACCGACGTACGCCGTCAGATGCAAGATCTACGGTCTTGATCTTGAAGGGTAGTTTGGGCAATGCTGCTACCGCGAGGAACACGCTGTGTTTTGTCTACAGCGGCGCTAATTGGCGCGGAATATTTCAAAATATTTTAAATATTTATAGAGAAAAAACAATTGTTATTTGGTTTCGGGGCGCGTCACTTGCTGCCGAGTGGCATGCAGTGATGGGTGACGCAGTTGGAAGCTCAGCTAACGCTGGGCCCACTTTTGAATTCTGAGTTGAGAAGTATTATATTAAAATTCATGATTTTAAGTATTTATATGATATATAAATAAAAATGTGCAGATCTAAAAAATTTATTACACTCCCTCCACCATCACCACCATCTATTCAACATTGATAAAATTATTTTAAAAAAATTAAAAATTAAAAAAAAAATCAAAAAATCATTACCATCACCAAGTCCAAGTCACCACCACCATTGTCCTAACCATTGGGTGTCAGCCGATGATCATTATTATTTTTTTTTAATTTTATATTTTATTCGTTTTATTTCAAATCAAATTAAAAAATAATTATATATATTTATTTTGTACTCATTCAAATAATTTCAAATATAATGTATAATTTCTAGATTTTATTCTATTTCATTTTGTGTTTATTTTTAAGGTAACCAAATGGGTCTTTATCCTATCTATAAAAATGAAATAAAATGATAAGTATATAAATTTGCTTATCTTTTAGATCATGCAATAGTAAAACATGTAAGTGTTTTGAACATTTTTGCGTGTTATTATAAGAATGATTTAATTAGCATATATTCGATGTTGTAAATATCATTAAAAATGTTTAGTTTAATTAGAATAAACATGTGATTTGAAGCAAAATGAGTGTAAAATATTTTAAATGTAGGGATCTTAAAAAAATTGGTGTTTGATTTGAAGTAAAAGAAATACATAATGAAATTTTAAAGTATTTAAAATTCATTATCTAATTTAGTTTTGATCTATTTGAAAATTGTTAGATTTGACTTATTTCAAAATTACTACAAAATTTCTATAATTATTACCACCACTAACCACAACACACAACAACATGCCTTAGCTGGTGGGCGCTGGCTATTACTGTCGTTGGGCTAAACATCGTATTGATTTTACTTCAAACTAAACAAAAAAAAAATCACCTGCGTTTATTTTACAATCATCCAAACAACTAAATTTTTCAAAAATATTTGTGCTCCAAAAATTCACGTCTCATCCCACATCACTCTTTTTGTTTATGTTGTCATGGAGGGTTTTAACATATACAAGTTCCAAAAAAAAATTAATAAGACAGATTGGGTTTTAGATAAAATACAACTTGGAGAATTCGCCCTCATTTTGTAATGACTTTATGATCTATGTTTTGAATTTCTATAGGCGCAAGCCCCTATAGTTAAATATCCCTCTCAATAACAAAAGAGAACTTTAGATTAAGGCTAGTCATAAGATAAACATGAAGTACCAAGCATATAGTAATAACAGCTTTAGGGATTTTACATTTGGATTTTAGGGATTTTTAAGGCTTGAAATTTATCATCGTATACTTGAAACAGGTGATGGAGGAATTAAGATAAGCCCAATCAAGATTGCATGGTTCCGTCGTCCCGGACTGTCATAGTCCATTATCTACTTAGTCATAGGAGATGGTCGATCCAACCTAACATAAGAAACCTTGTTGGTAGTCATGAGTTGCTTCGTCCAAGAATATATTGTAGACCTGAGATAGTGTTTATCTAATGAGATACATTTGAATCCACCTTAGCTAAAAAAAAAGTGTATTATGCTTATCGAGTATATCCTATAATTCATTACTCAATGGTTTGTAACCGTTTGAGAACATACGAGCTTTTACAATGATCATAAGATAATTGTGTCATTTCTTGGCAAAACCATCCAATCAAAGGGCATGTGTCACGTCCATGCTGGCAAGAGATAATTTGATGATGAATCTTAGTGATACACCTTATACAACATTCATTTTTTTGTGAGCTGTGGTTAATTTTAAATTTATCACTCCCAACAAATGGTTGCGGGAGGTGAATCTGTTTTAGCTTTAAGTCTTTTAGTTGATAAATTTCACATTAAAGTTATTTATAATTTTCTATATTTTGCAATAGGATTTAAGTATTTTGATAGAAAGATTCCCGTCTGATTGAGATTTCTTGTCAATATAGTCATCATCGGGAGATTTAAGTAATTAGTTTTATCCTTTCTGGAGAATGATCAAAATTGAATATTCGACCACTACAACATTCTTAGACCATTGGATTTAGAAATCAGATGTGACGATTGGAGACATGCGAGAATGTTTCAGATGCATTTTTAAGTATATTAATGATTATACATATATGCATAATGTATTTTACATTTTACACGTGCATGACCTACTTATATTTTCCTATGTAAAATACATGTTTAAGTATATTAATGCTTATACCTATATGCATAATGTATTTTACATTTTTCACTTGAAGAACCAAATCACTTCATAGTCAATCTTATAAACAATCAATGCAGACTTTTGGGTATAGTCTGTACACCAAGGTCATAAAGGATTGCACTCTACTTCATATGAAAATGAGCTTAATTCTCAGCCCGATCAAGAAACTGTCATAACTTTCTATCAACAATACTGCAATTGGCAAGATATTGTTTGGCTATGGCAATCATCTTCATTTCATTCATTTTTCATTTTTCTATTGTTAAATTTATTTGAAATTATGTAGGGTCCTTTATCAATTTTAATTTTGGCAATCTCTTAGCATCCCCTCATTGTGAGAGAAGGTTGGGAGGCACTGCAATTTGATTCTATCCGCTCAGATCTAAGATACAACACTCTGAATTAGTAATCATTACACCCAAATCAAAGATTAATGATGTGAGGTCTTCAAATTAAAAGATCTTCCCACTAGATCAAAGATTAATGGCCCGAGGACTTCAATTTGTGCATTCCTGATCATATTTAAGATCGACGGCGCAAATCTTCAAGTGAACGATACCTGTTTATAATATATATAAGCCTCAAATCACAAATAAATGGGAGAGGATTCGAGCGGATCAGATCATAGAGATGATTAAATCAGATCAGATTGGATCGGGTGTATTTGAGTAATGACTGGATGTGCAGGAGGGAAAATTATTGCGTCCGGTGTCCGGATTTGTCCGGACACCAATCCGGTGTAGCCACGTCACCCAAATACATCGGGACCCAGTGTATTTGGGTGACGTGGCATCACCGGATTGGATGTCCGGACATCTGGTGACCACGCAATAATTCGCCGGGCAGGAGGAAGCAGATGGATGCGCCGGAGGCTGCAAGTCTAGGCTTTCATCTCATGTTCCTTTGTGTGGCTTTGACGGAGGGACAGCGGCTGGCCGGGCCGAAGACAAAGGGTCGCGTGCAACCTGGGAGGGCAGACGAGATCGGCGGAGGTCGGCGAGTCGGTGGGAGACCGGAGCCGACTGGGTTGCGCGACTTGGTGCAGAGGATTCTGTTGTAGGGCACGGAGGCAGGATCAAATTGGAGTCGGGCTGCAATGTAGGTGTGCAGGAAGCAGACTGATCGCGTGGGTCCGGTGATCTGGTCGCAAATCGAGTCTGACGTGCAGGTGGATCCGGCTGCCGGAGTCTTGGATAAGCGGAACAACTGGGTTGGAGATGCGGGGGCTGAAGGCTGCGAGTTGGTTGAGGGCTTCGGTTCCTTTGAGCGGCACAGAGAGGATCGAAAAAGAGTGGGTTACTTCTTTCAGTCAGTTCCTTTTGTGTGTATTTAAGGAGAGATTATTAGGTGCGGAGTGAGCATGGGGAGAATCGTCCTCACAAGTATTGTTCGGCGCTAGGTAATGGCACTGGGTACCACTGGGTACCGCTAGGTCCAGTGCTTGTGCGGAAGGTGCGCACTCCACACCTAATAATTTTTCGTATTTATTTAAGAGCGAAAGAGAAAATAATGTGAGGGAAGTTGCGTAGTTCAGGATTAAACGTGGGTAGTGGGGGTTGTGCCAGTTGTTAGAGGTCAACAAATATTACCACATTATGGGCTATTTGGTAGCACTCAAGATTTGATTTAAGTAGGATTTCATAAATTTTCTAAATTTGGATTTCGGAAATCCTGTGCGGCCTAAATCCTGAAAATTGTTTGGTAACATTCATGATAAATTCTATTAAATCTCGTATGACTATTTGGCTGTAGAGCGGATTTAACGAACAGACTGTTCCTCTGGAACCAATGAATTTAGTAAATATGGCAAAAAACAGGATTTTGGAAATCCGGGATTTAGCATGAAAAGGCGGAATTTTCCTTCTACGGTGGCTTTCATTTGTCATGAGACTTTCTTTTGCATTTTAGGCCTTTTGACTGGATTTCTCTGAAATCCAGCCTAAATCCTGCTACCACACAGCCCCTACGTTCTAATTTACTCAGCATTTCTTCTTAAACAAACAAGATAGCCCCCAAATAAAAGCAAATGTTAAGAGGCAAAGATTTTACATATTATCACTTTAAAAAATTGTGAGATATTTATTAATGATATACAAATCATTTTGTTTATATGTGTATCAATTGTATAAATATCTAAAAATGTCAAACCAAAGATTCACGAGAGCTAATGTGAAGTGTTGAAACTGCTTGCTATGTTAGTTTAAGTTCCTATGTTGGGTCTGTGATATGTTGACTGATGTTGAAAAGTTAATAGAACGACAATTAAAGAGGTATTTCATATTTAAAATTTGATGGGGAAGTTATCGATCTAACGGACACAATCATTCCACCTCAGCTCTAATTAATTACTTATTTACTTGGATGGGAAAAAGATATGTAAATCACAACCATCTTTCATGATTGGTAGTAATCTAGACCGAGTAAATGTAAGAAATTTAGGATTGTTTGGAATGGTTTTTTTATTAAAATTTATGTACTATAAAGCTGTTTTAAGAAGCAGTAAGAAAATCGTCACAAACGAAGCCTTAATTTTGCTTCAAATGAGTGTTGGACACTTTGGGGATAGTTTAGATTAAGGCTTTGTTTGGCATGATTTTTTTACCGCTTCTTAAATTGACTTATTAAAATTTTGTACTAGAAAACCGCTTTAAGAAGCAGTAAGAAAGCCGCTCCAAACAAATCCTGATAGTCCATTTGGTATAGCTTTTTCGTTACTTTATTTGTTCAAATAAATATCATAATTTCATTTTATAATCGGTATCTTATTATTTTATGAAGCCTTTTAAAAAATTATGAGATGGAAATTTATTTTCTTATAATCAAAATAATTAAGATGCTTTTTTCATAACAAGTTGAACTTCATTTGAGATAGTTTATTACTGTTTTTCAAAGTTGCTTTCTAGTATAATTTTTTTTTTAACTAAAAATATTTATGATAAAAAAATTATTATAAAAAGCAGTAAAATTTTTTCCAAATAAAACTTTTATAACTAATTTTGTAAAAGGCTGTAGTATTCTCAAATAACCCCTGAACAAACCCATAAAAACATAACAGCCTTATTCTCTAACTTTCATTGAAAATTTTCTTCAAAAAAAAAAACTTTCATTGAAAATCAAGACAGTCGACTTGGCCCAGATTGCAATGGGCCAAGCTAATGCGGCCACTTCTATCATGTTTTATCAAAAATGCCTTAATTAAACTCCAAGCCCAATTCATTAATTATAATTAGTTAGTTGTTACACGAACAAAACAATTTGTTAATTATAATTAAGTTGGCATAGCTAATAATTAAGAGGCAAACTAAATGGGAAAATTATTACGTCCGGTATCCGGATTTATTTAGACACCAATCCAGACGCGTCACATCACCAAAATACACTAGACCTAGTGTATTCGGGTGATGTGGCGCGTCTGGATTGGATGATAATTCGCCAACTAAATGACACCAAATCATTGAGAACTCAGCTAAAACTGACGGAAGCTACAAGTATTGTTTAATTCGCAAGAAATTATTAAGTATTTGTTGAGAAAATACTTAATATTTTATTGAGTATTTACTTAGTATTTATTGTGTATTTACTGAGTATTTAATGCATATTTATTGAATATTTACTTAATATTAAATATGCAGTAAATACTCATTAAATACTCATCAAATATGTAATAAATTCTTAGTAAATATGCAATAAATATTCAATAAACTCTCAACAAATATGCAATAATATAAAAAACTATATTTTGACCAAGTGTGAACATTTCATTGTAGTCCGGACACAACTCTACATCCAGACTCCTCACGCAATAATCCCATGGCTCATCGATGTAGGTTTGATTACTATCAAAATGAAAAAAAATGTTATCATATCTTGGACTGTATTAATCTTAACAAAGTTTATGAACTTTGGAGGCCATCCTCATGCGTTTTGCACAGAATATCCTAACATAATTTTTTTTCTCAAGATTATACTCTATGGTGAATGAACTAAGATTTTAGAAAAAGAAAAGATAGAACTATCTCAAATTTAAAAGAAAAAAATGTCTCTAATTTACAATATTAAATGAGGATTTAAGGATAAATATTTAATGTTGTGCCTACCAACATAAATTTTTTCATAAATGTAGGAGGGCAAGGGCTACCTAGGGCCTCCCTTATTCCACCCTTTTAGGCAACATAGAGATTTACATAGTAAAAGAGATGGTGAAATTTTCTAATTGGAGTAAAGATCTCCCATATCATCTTCATGAGATTTTGAATTCATAATGGTACCAAGGCACTCAATTATATGTACTTCGCCCAATCTATTTCATTCAGGCATTTATGCTTGGGCCCGATTTTCTTTTTTTGCTTTGATAGTTTATATTTTTGTATCCTGTTGAGGTCAGCGGCAATTTGATCGAACATTACTTTTATTTGCTCTCATTTCAAGAAGCGTCTCAAAAAGTGTCTTAAGAAGTTGACAATATTTAGCCTTATGCTTGTACTCACTGTGGTACATGTCGATCTTTGATTAGTTATGGTTATCTAGAGGGAAGTGAGGAGGTGGTTGGCACATAGAATTATTCCTTCTCTTGGATGTCCACAAATATCTCATCAATCTCGTGGTCAAATTAAATTATTGGTTATTTGGGGGCACCTAGCATTAAATGACTATGACTCCTCTTACCTTTATAGAGCTTGATAGTGGTTGGCTTAACAATGTCGATCAACATAGTTATATTAATAACCCGCTGGTTGTGGATTATGACTTGAGCGGTCATTATTGATCCAATATTTTTGTTTGCGTGGTAGGTGACTATTGGTTAACTTTTAAAGAGCTCGATGACTGACCACTAATCAGAGTGTAGTACTTTTGTTGCAGGCTGGAATATTCACGGTGGTAGAGTGAGTAAATTTTTTATTTTAGTGATGCACGAATATCCAACGCACAAACAAGTAATTTAAGAGAGATAGAGAGAGAAGTAAAACACTAGATCTTTTTTTAAAAGGAAAACTCGAAGAGGGAAAAGCCACGATGCCTCACCAAATTGAAAAGAATCCACTAAATTTGAGTGAATTACAAAGGTTGACAAGCCCCTTAACTTAGAGGCATTGAAATTACAATAGTTTGGAAAGTTAGGCGGAAGTCCAACAGCAGTGGTGGTAATGTCGGATAGCGGTAGGGTAGATGTCTGACGATGTTCTAGCAAAAATCTAGCAAACAGGCGATGATCTGCAGGCAGCTAATGACGGGGTGGTAGTATGAAGATGGTCTGGCGAATGTCCAATAACGGTCGGTGGCTGGGTGGTAGTTCGACGATGGACTAGCGGGAGTCCAGTGGTGGCCGGCAAGTCAGGCGGCGTTTGACGATCGGGCAGTGATACGACGATGGTTAGACATAAGTCAAGTGGCTTTCAGCGGCTCGGTGGATGTTTAACAGAGGTCGGTGGCCAGGGGTGGTTCGACGATGGTTGGGTGGGAGTCTGACGGTCATCGAAAACAAGGTGGTGGGCCCATTTGGTCTTAGATTGGACCTATTTTGGTGTTATTGGGTTTGTCCTTTTGAGACATTTAGTTTAACTATAAGTTAGCTTAAATTACAGTTCAGAAGGTTGCAAATTTAATATTAAAAGTTGTTAGCTTGGATAAGCCTCAAGATTCGTGCTCAATCATGACAATTTTTGGTGACATATCAACTTTAATTCTCATCATCTAAAAATTTAGATGTCTAATCCTACTTTTAAGTTATTATTGTCAAAAGTTTATATGCAATTAAGTATTAAAATGGTGAGTCTTGAACACCCATTGTTAAAACCAGCTTTGCCACGACCAAATAAAAGACCATCATGCTCTATAGAGCCCTATTAAACCTTATAATATAATCACAAGAAGACCCTTCTTCCCTTGTTGGGTGCTCTACAATGTATGCATACTTATAGAGGCCTTTTGGCTAAGATAAACTAAAAGATGAAGAGTGACACAACTTGCTAAATGGGTCGACACTAGCAATTGATAGGCGAATAACCCACCTTCATGCTACATCTTTTAGAGTCATGGAGAAAACAATATAATGAAGGTACATCATTGTTTGAGATGAAGCATTTTTTTTAGGATTCCCCACGATAAGGGAGAAGTCACCTCATCCTTGGTAGGTTAATAGTGGTGCTAAATTTCTTTGATTGGGCACTTTCACTCTTATTAACATCAAGAGATGACAAACTTACAATTATGTGATGATCAACCAAGTCATCAGGGGTGATATTGCCACCCATTCACAATGGAATGTTACTAAAGGTGGTGGCTAGAATATGCATATATAGACAAGCACTAGAGATATTGTAATAGCATGTCTATTGTCCCATACAACTTTGGTAAGTAATCTATGGTAATGAAAGCCTCCCCTACTGTAAACATTCATACCACTTTTTTGGTGTTTAAGGTAAATGATAGTAGAGATGGTGGTGAGTTTCCCGTGATAGTAATGCAACAACATGATAATTATTAAAAATAAATTTAAAATAAGAATATGAATTTCTATTTGAACTGGAGCGCCGTAACGTTGTGTTTATGAGCGCAACAAAGCCAAGCTTGTGAGCATAAAAACGTTGAAAATTACTATCGCAGTATTGAATGATCTATTCTACAATAATTCTAGATTCAACATGCAATGTAGTAGCGTAGAGTCTCTTGGGTGCCACAATGCCATGCACTAAAATGAGCTTTTATATATATATTCCCTCCACTCACCTTCCTTGCTCCCTCTGTTGTGGCTTGCTGTGGAAGGATAGGAGGAGGAGAGATGAGAGAAACATTAAGATTTTGGCGTCGATCCTTATTGTTGCTTTTATGAAAATTGCTTATACATATTTATATTTTCAAAGATTTTTATTTTGACCATTTGATTTCTCCCAAAAATGATTTTATTGTATTTTCTTCGAATTTAGTTAACTTCTATCGCATAACTTTTTATATATTGTAATATTGATTGTTCTGGATATTCTGATTGGTTGGTTTTATAATTTCACGAAGTAGAATGATAATTATTATGTTTTTTTTTTTACAATTTGTGCATAATAAATTTTTTGACATTTTAATACAAGTATTTTATTAATACAAATATTGTGAATAATGCGAGTATGTAAATGAGTAATAACTGGTTGCTATTACTGTTGTAATACTATATGCAAAAAAAAATGATGGTTATTTATTGACATTGTCTAGAGATTGACCGACCTGTACAAGATGATGAGTTGACGAGCTTTTTTTAAATATTGTGGTTTAGTACGTGAGAGTTATAATGGGATGATTATTATGACGACAACTAAAAAGTGCCGACTTTGTATAATGAGCCAACAATTTCTTATTTGTTAGTTACTGAAAAACATCATGAAAGCTAGAACTCATTATTATTTTGTGAGATTATTGGAATACATGTTAATGTATTGATTTAATGTCATTGTACCATTTTATTATTTTTGCTGATTATTGTCACTATACTATTTTATTGTTATTGAGCACCTGAGTTCGATTACTAAGCATGTGATATAAGTTACTAATTTGATACTGATATAAAATAATTGAGTATCATGTATAAACTCTTATATAATTTTCTAATTGTAATACACTGATAAAGATTTTGATAGTCTTCATAGATGCTTCAATTTTCTTGATTTATATGATCTCTTTATTTATTGGGTAGCACTACTACGACATATAATTTAAGAATGATTATTTACTGTTTTATTGTTTCAACCTCCATACTGGTTTATTGGCATTTGTACCGCACCGGTTTACTATTTTACAGACTTTACTATTACTGCATGTGCGTTTTTTTATTTCTGTACTAATTCATGATCACATTGACTAAGTGATTACATATATTTTGATTTTTTTTCCATACTTTGAGTGAAGTAGTGGAGGATTTTAGTGACGTGCTAGATTTTTTAGCTTATTATATGCAGATTAATGATTTCAGGTCAGGAATGAGGATCGGGAGTGTGAAATTGATCTGACAAAGCTCTTCAAGTTTTCATGTTATTTTGTTTTAGTTATTCTTATGCAGTTAATTAGCAGCAGATAAGTAGTGTGTTGTATTGTATAACTTCTGACTATTATATATATATATATATATATATATATATATATAGAGAGAGAGAGAGAGAGAGAGAAATAAATACATATAAATATTAATTTTTTGATAAATTTATTGATTTTTTACTAGTATTTTATTATTAAAAAAATCATATAATTTTGTTTGTTATTATTAGAGATAGAAAAATTCTTTTCCAATTAATCATGGAACATCACAAAAAGGATTGTTCTTGATCAAGCTTTCTTCTACTAACTAAAAATATTTTTCATGTGAGTATAGAAATTGAAAATGTGTATAAATCTATCTAAATAACTCATGCCGGTTAAGTGAGTTACTAAATTATGAATTTAAAGCCAACTTACTCCACAGTTTAGAAATTTTTACCGTAACAAAGAGACATTATGTAAAATAATTAGAATAATAAAAAACTGCACCAAATTTCGGTGGTTTGATTGTGATGGCCCACGCCCAATACTATAGTGATTCATAATTATTAGCACAAAAGCCGAGAAAAAAAAGTATGAATTGTCGGTAGTGTACAGACCATAATTCAAAGAGGCCATACATTGATTGGCGAAGAAAAGGCCCATAAATCCATTATCCCCTAACCCATAAACATTTTCCACTCTTACGATCATCTCTAATCGTTCGGCAAACAATCGAATGGAGGCTCTCAAACGTCGTAACCGAACATTTTTTTCTCCACCATTTGATCTAGGATGAACAGTGCGACGCCAATATTGACGTCGCACTGTTCATATGCGTATTTTTGGTCTCTATCGAACTTGTGGAAGAAAGGTGCGAAAGAAGAGAGCGACGGTTAGAGGGCAAAATGACGTTCGATTGAAGATGAATCACGACACTTTTTGATTTCACTACATTTTGGAGTGAAAAATGAGATTTTTGGTTGGAGATGCCCTAACACCGATATTAATGGTCTTTTATTTGGTCCGGTGAACGTACGTAGAGCTACGTTTGGCCGACATTGAGATCGCGTCACGTAGCAGGCACAAAATGAGAAATATTTTTGATCCAATATTTTTGTTTGCGTGGTAGGTGACTATTGGTTAACTTTTAAAGAGCTCGATGATTGACCACTAATCAGAGTGTAGTACTTTTGTTGCAGGCTGGAATATTCATGGTGGTAGAGTGAGTAAATTTTTTATTTTAGTGATGCACGAATATCCAACGCACAAACAAGTAATTTAAGAGAGATAGAGAGAGAAGTAAAACACTAGATCTTTTTTTAAAAGGAAAACTCGAAGAGGGAAAAGCCACGATGCCTCACCAAATTGAAAAGAATCCACTAAATTTGAGTGAATTACAAAGGTTGACAAGCCCCTTAACTTAGAGGCATTGAAATTACAATAGTTTGGAAAGTTAGGCGGAAGTCCAACAGCAGTGGTGGTAATGTCGGATAGCGGTAGGGTAGATGTCTGACGATGTTCTAGCAAAAATCTAGCAAACAGGCGATGATCTGCAGGCAGCTAATGACGGGGTGGTAGTATGAAGATGGTCTGGCGAATTTCCAATAACGATCGGTGGCTGGGTGGTAGTTCGACAATGGACTAGCGGGAGTCCAGTGGTGGCCGGCAAGTCAGGCGGCGTTTGACGATCGGGCAGTGATACGACGATGGTTAGACATAAGTCAAGTGGCTTTCAGCGGCTCGGTGGATGTTTAACAGAGGTCGGTGGCCAGGGGTGGTTCGACGATGGTTGGGTGGGAGTCTGACGGTCATCGAAAACAAGGTGGCGTCTAATGATTGTCAAGCTGAAGTCTAAAGGAGCTCAATGGTTAGGTAGAAGTCTAGTGGCGGTTGGCGTCTAGGTGGAAGTCCAGTGTCGGTCAGTGTCTGAGTGGTGGTCCGACGATGGTCAGGTGGAAGTTCGGTGACAATTAGCGACCGTGTGGAAGTCCGACGGTGTTCGGCAGCCGGGCGGTGGTCCATCGATGATTGATGGAGATTCGCCAATGGTAGTGTTAAAGCACTTAAAGCCTTAGAGCTCTCTCCAATCTCCTGCCAAAGATTTAAGCCCAAGCCCTCTTTCATATGGGAAGTGAGGTATATTTATATACTTTTTAGAGTGACAAGCTCCATGAGTATGGAGAAGATCCAGGTAAAAATTGGAGTGGTCAATCAGACGGCGCATATTGATTCCCTTGATCATGGAGCATTCATTAAGCATTTAACTTCTATAATGATGCCAGAATCAAGCTTTCTTAGGTTCGTTGGATTTGTTTGATTGAGCCGTTCGATTCGACTATAAGTGCACAATATTTGGATAACATTTGATCATCTAATATATGATTTGAAGCTTCCAAATCTACTCCGACCCCCTGATTTGGGCCCATTTGGTCTTAGATTGGACCTATTTTGGTGTTATTGGGTTTGTCCTTTTGAGACATTTAGTTTAACTATAAGTTAGCTTAAATTACAGTTCAGAAGGTTGCAAATTTAATATTAAAAGTTGTTAGCTTGGATAAGCCTCAAGATTCGTGCTCAATCATGACAATTTTTGGTGACATATCAACTTTAATTCTCATCATCTAAAAATTTAGATGTCTAATCCTACTTTTAAGTTATTATTGTCAAAAGTTTATATGCAATTAAGTATTAAAATGGTGAGTCTTGAACACCCATTGTTAAAACCAGCTTTACCACGACTAAATAAAAGACCATCACGCTCTATAGAGCCCTATTAAACCTTATAATATAATCACAAGAAGACCCTTCTTCCCTTGTTGGGTGCTCTACAATGTATGCATACTTATAGAGGCCTTTTGGCTAAGATAAACTAAAAGATGAAGAGTGACACAACTTGCTAAATGGGTCGACACTAGCAATTGATAGGCGAATAACCCACCTTCATGCTACATCTTTTAGAGTCATGGAGGAAACAATATAATGAAGGTACATCATTGTTTGAGATGAAGAATTTTTCTTAGGATTCCCCACGATAAGGGAGAAGTCACCTCATCCTTGGTAGGTTAATAGTGGTGCTAAATTTCTTTGATTGGGCACTTTCACTCTTATTAACATCAAGAGATGATAAACTTACAATTATGCATGTGATGATCAACCAAGTCATCAGGGGTGATATTGCCACCCATTCACAATGGAATGTTACTAAAGGTGGTGGCTAGAATATGCATATATAGACAAGCACTAGAGATATTGCAATAGCGTGTCTATTGTCCCATACAACTTTGTTAAGTAATCTATGGTAATGAAAGCCTCCCCTACTGTAAACATTCCTACCACTTTTTTGGTCTTTCTTACAAAGTCTTTTTAACTCTTCCTCTGCCTAATCAGGTCATCAAAAAGTCAATAATTTATGTGATCAAACAATCTAAGGTGACTATCTCTAATCTTATCTGCCACTATAGCTGCTCCAACATTTTCATATAAACACTCGTTTCATATTTTGTTAGTAATTGTAAAATCACATCCACTTGAGCATTCTCATCTCTGTAACACTTAACTTTTAATTTTATACTTCTCTTTTCATAGCCAACACTCTGTGCTATAACAAATTGCAGGTCTCACCATCTCAATATAAATATAATAATATAATCTTCATTATAATTAAGTTACAATTACATTGTCTTGATATGAATTTTTTATCATTTAAAGAGCCTCAAAGACTACAAATAATAGTATTTGTGATTAGGGGTAAATGAGTCTAGCCGAGCTCAAGTCACCGTTAATTGAGTTTGAACTTGATTAATTAATTGAGTTCTAGCTCAAGCTCGAGCTTGATTCTCAATTCACATGATGGCTCATTATTTCGAAAGAAAGAAAATAATCATGATTCAAATAATTCTTATAAGAAAATTATAAAAAGATCATGAAATTAGAAAAATTAAATAAAAAAAGAATAATTTGATATTTAAAATTTATATATAATTCATACATATTTTTAACAGTATCTTGCTTGAACTCTTACATTTAAATATATTTAATTGTAGTTTAAACTAAAACTTTTTATACGAGTCAACTCACGTGATAACGGGTCGAGTAAAGATGGACTCAAGCTTGACTCACCAGAGCTGGAGCAGCATAAGCATCATATCGTGATCATCAAACTCCTAACTCCATAGTTATATAAAGTAAGAGAAATAAATTAGAATGGAATAAATTTCATTATTTTTCTCAATAATAGTTGTAATATATATCATCTTCCAAAAGGATAAGATTAGAATTTCCCATATGATTTCATAAAATCAACCCAAATTCTCTCCTCGTTTTGTTCACCAAGCTCCAACTTAATGCTTGCTTGCTTCTTTCCAAAGCCTCAACACAAATTATTCAACTTTGGGCAGATTAGTGGGCCCGCTATTGTCACGGCCCAACCCACTCTGCTTATGTCACAAATTCTTTTTTGTGTCAAATAAGAAATGTCGCTTCTTCCCGCGCCTTGCTTGAATGGGAACGTGGGGCCCGGCGCGTGGCGCCACGGTGGGGGCTTAATGATGGTTGCTGTCTGATTGCTATAGTGTGCCACGTGGACGGTCACGGTTAGCCGTTGTGCCGTCGAACTGATTTCTGATTGGTCCGTTTTGCCTCCCCAGTAGGCACTTTGAATCTGGCCTTGGGCAAGAAATTATTGAAGGCATTTTTATATGGAAATGGAAAATTTAAAGTAAAAAGTATTTTTTTATTTAATTATAAAATTGCATTAATTAGATTAAAAGTTTGAGAATCAATTTGTGAATAAAAATATAAAATACAAGTTCAAATAAAACTGATTATAACAGATTTCTTTTTCCATTGAACACATAATTATCTAAACTTAACAATTAATATTAGTTGCTTTGTAAATGATAAGACAGATGGAGTTTTGTATTAACTTATTTATGGTAATAATTTTGGGGCTATAATTACTCCCTCAATTGGGATTCTATCCCTAATTAGGGCACCCAACAATGATATAAAATAATTTGAGGATGGCTTGTATCAATTGGATGTTATTGATATTGTTGTGTCCTGGAGTATTCGTGGCGGTAGAGAAATATATTGTTTAACGTCTTAGCATTGTACGAAGATTCAACACAAGCAATTAACAGAGAGGGTGTAGCGTTCATAAGAGACACCAAAATTTTTACGTGAAAACTCCTGAAAAGGGGGGAAAATCACGGGGCATGGCCTAGTTTGAATGAATCTACTAGTATTTACAGTCGATTACAAATAAGGCCCATCCTTAGGATAAGGCCTTGGCTTGATGTCACAAATGTACATCATATAGAGCACATTACATGGTGGGAGTTACATAGATATGTTTGTTTGGTCGGCAGGACCATAGGCGATGAGATAAAGGTCGAAAAAAGCGTAGGTGGCAGGAGACCAAGGTCAGAAAGACCATTGCCCGGCGATGTAGGTCAGAAGGACTGTAATATGCACGAGATCGAGGTTAGAAAGATATTATAGTAGGGCGGTACTCTGGTAGAACTATGGGCATCAGGTGGTGTTCTGATAGAAGTTCGAGCCTCAGGTGATGGTCCGGTAGAAGTCCGGGCCTCGAGTGGTTGTCCGACAAAAGTTCAGGCGTTAGATGGTGGTTCGGGCCTTAGGTGGTGATCCGACGGAAATCCGAGCCTCAGGTGGTGGTTCAGCGGAAGTCCGGGCCTTAGGTGGTGGTCCGGCGGAGCAACGACGTCAGATGGTGGTTCAGTGGAAGTATGGGCCTCAGGTGGTGACCAGATGGAGCATAGGGCATCAAGTGGTGGTCTAGCATAGCAACGATATCAGGCGTTGGTTAATGCCTCAAGTGGTGGTCCGACGGAACAACAACATCAAGCGGTGGTCCGGCGGAAGTCTGGGCATCAAGTAGTGGTCTGGTGGAGCACAAGGCCTCAAGTAGTGGTCCGGCGGAGCAATAACGTTAAGCGGTGGTCCGGCAGAAGTCCGGGCCACAGGTGGTGGTCCGGCGGAGCAACAATGTCAGGCGGTGGTCCGGTGGAAGTCCGGGCTTAGTGGTGGTCCGACGGAGGTGAGGGTCTCATGTGGTGGTCTGATGGAGCAACGATGTCAGGCGGTGGTTCGGCAGAATTTTGGGCCTTCGGTGGTGGCCTGGTGGAGCATAGGGCCTCAAGTGTTGGTCTGCAGAGCAACGACGCTAGGCGGTGGTCTAGCAGAAGTTCGGCCTTAGGTGGTGGTACGACAAAGCAACGAAGTCAGGAGGTGGTCCGGCGGAAGTCTGGGCCTCAGGTGGTGTCCTGGTGGAGAACAGGGCCTCAAGTGGTGGTCTGACGAGATTTCGGTGGTGGTCGAGGAGGAGCTGCTTTCTTCTCTTCTCTTCTTCTCTTCTTACTTGGAGCCCCTCTCAAAAAAAATGAGTAGTCTATTTATAGATTTATGGAGTGACATGACCCGTAAATAGGTGAGAGATCAAGGGCAAATGGAGAGTGGTTGGATGGACGGCCGATATTGAATCCCTTGATTGTGGACCGTTCATCAGACATTTGAAGGTCTTAGTGATGTGAGAATTTAGCGATCTTAGGCTTGTTGGATTCAACTCGTCGGGTAGAAGTACGGCATTGAAAAACAATTCCGAGGACTCTGCAAACCCAGCTGGCTGCCGCCGCCGCCTGGCCTGCCCGTGTGCGCGCTCGCCAGCCTGCCTCTGGCCTGCGTGGCTGGCCCGCGCCTGGCCCGCATGCTTGAAAATGATTAATCAAAATAGAGGGATAATGAAGTGGAATAATAGTCAAAATGCTCATCTATTAAACTGATATCATTGAAATAATCATGCTTAAAACTCTAGATCTAATGGAGCTAATTTTTTTCCTATGAATGTTATAAATATTCACTCAATTGTAAAATCAAGTATATTAATATGAAATGCTAAATGGTAATTAGGGCAACTAAATAATTCATTAACTAACAAATCTCAAGAATTAAGTCAAGTAATATAAAATATATCCTAAAATGAATACCAAAGAATAATATAAAGCAATTCAACTTAGGAGTAGGAATAGTTGAAAAAAAACAAGTTAGAAAAAATGTTGACTAAGGCCGTTTTGTTTGAAGTACTTAGAATTAAAAAAAAAAAAAAATGTTGGATCACTTTATTTATATTTGGCTCATACTAAAATGAATTTGGTGTAAAATAAAGTTGAGAAGACTGAAATGTTGGATCACTTTATTTATATTTGGCTCATACTAAAATGAATTTGGTGTAAAATAAAGTTGAGAAGACTGCGACAATGATGTGGGGCTATGATAGTAATGACAACAATGAATGATTAATGATTGCTAGCGAGAAGATGCTACTGATGGTGAGTGATAAGTGGCAGAAGCCGGTTATGGCAAGTGGCCACTACAAGAAAATGCGATATTGCCAATGAATTTCATCCGCCTGTAACAATTAAAATCTGTCGGAAATAAGACATTTCAAGCACATTTCCAACACAAATGGTTTCGAAGGTAATTAACGCGTCGGAAAGTTAACACCGGTGAATTTTTTTGCCGAAAATATTTCCGGTGGATCTTCCGGCGAAATACTGGTAAAATGATAGGAGCTGCCGATGCCTTTTTCGTTGTCGTATTCCGGCATAAGATCCGTCGATAATTCCGGTGGACAAAGTATGCCAAAAATACCAGCAAATAATCCATCGCCTAAAAAGTGTCGTCCTGTTTCCGACGTACATTACTGTCAAAATATCCATCGGAAGTAACAATGCAAATTTCTGTCGGAAACATCATTGTATCGTATTACCGACATTGTTTCGACGGACAATCCGCAGAAAAACTATAGCATAAACAAAAAATAATAATAAAAAAAAAACAATTAAACCTGCATAGAGAAAAATACAACACTATCTATTATTATCAATTACAGGAACAAAATCATTAGCAAAAAGCATACACCAAAGTACAATATTCTCTTGCAAATATCTAGTGAGAACATCCATAACTAAAATCAAGGACAAACACCAAGATACATTTTCTTGCAAATGTCTAGTGAGAACATCCATAACAAAAACAAATTAAAAGCATACACAAAAGTACATTTTGTTACAAATGTCTAGTGAGAACATCCATTACAAAACATAAAGCATATGATAAGATTAATTCTCTTGATAATGTCTAGTGAGAACATTAATAATAAAACTAAAAGGCATACACCAAGATACCTTTTCTTGCGAATGAATAGTGAGAACATCCAAACACAAGGTCATGAGATAATACATTCTCTTACCTGTTGTGTTCGGGGATGTTTTTGGCGAAAGTCGGCGAGGGTTTGATCGAGGCAGCTCTCGGACGCGAAGAAGAACTGCTCATCGGTTGCTCGTTAGGGCAGCTCTCGGACTTGAGCGAAGAGAGGGAAAGCAATCGGCAGATATCCGAAGTGAAAGAGGGAAAGAAATGAGAACTCGTTCGGCTGATTGGCTGAAATAGGGCTTTAACCGGCACATTTTCCGGCGTATTATCCGCCAGTTATATAACTGGCAGATAGTACGTCGGTATTGCTTCGTCGCGATTAAGTAAGCCGGCACAATATTCGCTGGTGATTCTGTCGGCAATTAACAGCGGAATATGCGTCAGACACATTTGAAATGCCGGTGAAAAGCCGACAGAATTTGCGTCGGTATGTCCATCGCGAAAATTGCACTAGAAATTGCGTCTTTAACTTACCGGCGCATATTCTGCAAGTACGTGTGCCGGTGTTTCCGGTGTACAATATTCCGCCGAAAAGTATGACAATAATAGCGCATTTCCCTATAGTGGGCTGAGGTGGGTAGAGACATCACCTGGCAGCTTGCGAAACGCAAAGAATGTCGGGTAATGAGCGATTGGCGACCAAGGGCAACACCCAGAGGCCACCAACGGGTGCTGAAACTTCGTAAGCATAGTGTATTTAAAATTCAACCAAATCCTATATAATAAAATTATTGAATGATAAATTTCAAATACATCAGTAAATTATTTTACATTTTTTTTATCTGAATAAATACAAATATTTACAAAAGCCTACCTTCATTCTTCAGCATATCAAACTACCCTTAAAAGATAATTAAATTTCTGAAACTGGCCAATTGACATACGAAGGGGTAAAATTCATTTGATAAAAAAGAAATTTATTAAGGTGACATAGAAGCCAATGTACTAATGTAATTGTTCCGACCTTGAACTTGGAAAATTTATGGTAGAACGGTGTCCGGTCAAGAGAAATTTAATTACGTTACTCACGAAGAGCACGTGCCTTGTCATGGAATTTTTATTAGGTCTGGATATCTGACGTAGTTTTACATCCGGACGTCAATAAAATGTCGCCACATGCTCTTACTCTTTATCGTGCGGCCCGACGACCCGACCCGGAACGGAAACCCGGTATTGCTATGTTCGTGTATTGTTCGGTATTGTTAGGTATTGCTCGATATTGCTAAGTATTGTTTGGCAATAACGAGAAATACCGCTCTGTCAAGACGAATATCGAGCAATACCGAACAATACCTAGCAATACCAAACAATACCTAGCAAAACCGGGATATTGCTTGATATTGTTAGGTATTGCTCGGTATTGTTAGGTATTGGTCTTGAGTCTTGACAGAATGGTATTTCTCGTTACCGAGCAAAACCTAGCAATACCCTAGTATGTACAAATCAGCTAATACATAGTAATATTGGGTTCCGGTCCGGGTCGGATTGTCGAGCCGAGCGATAAAGAGTAAGAGGACGTGGCGACATTTTATTGACGTCTGAATGTAGAGCACGTCGGGTATCCGGACCTAATAAAAATTCCTTGTCACGAGACTCATTTCCGCTCTGGCTTCACGAAGAGACAAAATCTCTATAACAAATTCCCATAAAGAACCGCCGAATCACTGCACAATTTACAATTTATTAAATGCACATTTATACCTAACTGTAATAACAAAAATATATTTATTTTATTTGAAAAAAATTAATGACAGTGCAAGATTTTCAAAATCGAATGAGATATTTAGGATCAACGATCGAATAGGAATTGAATGGGATGATTTAATTAATATAAAAATTATTTAAATAAAATTTAAATGATAGAATAATTATGTAATAATATAAATTTATAATTAAAAATAATTTAAATTCACACATTAATAAATTTTTTTATATAATTTTAAATGTAAACACATTCAATCTTCCAATTTAATTCAGATTTAAAAAAAACTTAGCTTATATAAAAATTGTAAATTTAATATTAATTATTTTTTATTTATGTTATATATTTAGATATAATTTATACATATAAATTATTAAAATTAAATCATTTATTAATAATAAAAAAATAAATAATTTTAGTATATAAATAATAAATGAAATGTATAATTCATTTAATATTATTAAAAATAAATACTATTTACATCATAAAAAGTTTATTTAAAAAATCTATTCTAAAATATATAATGTAAGAACCTTTTTTTTGTGACCGATACGTCATGCAAAAATTATCTTGATCGAGCACGAATCTCGAGGCAAAAATCAAGTTGGAAACTTCAAAAATTAAATCCGGGAGCACATGAACTCCGATTTTAGCAAACTTACAGTCAAACTGAGCGTCTCGGAAATACGAACCCAACGACACCAAATTCGACCCAATCCGAGCCCAAATGGGTCTGAATCAAGGACCCGAAGCACTGTTGGAAGGTTCCAACCGCAATTTGAGTTACAAAACGGTCTCCGATTTTGACGAGCTTATACTCGAATCGAACGGCTCCACGAGACAAATCCAACGAACCAAAGATCGCCGAATTTCGACATCATTAAGGCCTTCAAATGCCCAACGAACGGTGCATGATCAAAGGATTCGATATCGGCCGTCCATTCAAAACACTCCCAATTCGCCCCTGATCTCACACCTATTTACGGGCTATGTCACTCTAGAAAAACTATAAATAGAGCCCTCATTCTACACCAAAGGGACTTAAGTGAAGAGAGAGAAGAAGAAAGGAAGAAGAAGAGAAAGGGGAAAAGGAGAATCCCCTCCTCCTCGACCACCGCCGGAGCTCTTCCTGTCGCCCGAACACGCCGGGATTCTGCGTGATATTCGGGAGAACGCAGGAATTCTTCCCAACTTCCACATGATGCTGAAATTCTTCCCAATTTGCAATAGAGTTCCCTCCTGACGCCGAAACTCCGCTCAAGTGAAGTCAGAATTCTCTTTTGCCACCAACAGACGTCAGACTTCTACCCGACGTCGAACATTCACTCTTCGCCAAGTTTCTACCCGGCGCCGGACTTCTTCCGGTTATCGGACTTCGCTAGACGTCTACGCGAAGATGGATTTCTTTCCATTGTTGAACTTCTACCTGACTATGTCCTTCTGATCTTCGTCGTCAGATTACAGTCCTTCTGACCTCCGTCGCCCGCCGACTACGGTCCTCCTGACTTACGTCGCCCGCTAACTACCATCCTTCCGATCTCCGTCGCCAGCTGACTACGGTCCTCCTAACTTCCGTCGCCCGCCGACTGCAGTCCTTCCAACAAAGCGAATATGTCAATAGTAGCTCTTTGTATTTACATCATGTAATGTACTCTATAAGATTTACATCAAGCTAAGGCCTTCTCCAAAGGAAGGGCCTCATTTGTAATTGACTGTAAATACTAATGGATTCGTTCAAACTGGGCTATGCCCCATGGTTTTTTCCCCTTTTTTCAGGGGTTTTCCACGTAAAAATCTTGGTGTCTCATAAATGCTAGACCATCTCTCTTATCTGATTGCGTGCCGGATTTTCGTACAACACTAAGACGATAAACTTTATATTTCTCTACCGCCGCGAATACTCCTGGACGCAACAGTGACGATGAAGCACTATACTTAGGCCAGTGAAAATCCCGGCAGAACCTAATTTCATTGAATATAAAACATAATTACATCAGAGAAATAAAAATACAACTTAAAGAAAGATGCGAGAGCAAGATTATGACAAACTGCAGTAAAAAAAAAAAAGAGTAATGCCCATAAATTGGTATAAATAGATGCTGATATAAAATCACTTCAAATAGAAACATCAGATTATTCATCATCGTTTAGGACTCTCAACGAAAATCTCCAAATGACCCAAAAGCACCACAAAATCCTACTAGTGAATAGTTAGCAAAAAATATAAGGGTCTCAATATTTGACACGATTCGTAAATTCTAAATTCGGATCTACTCGTTTGAAAAACGGATTAGATTAGAGTTTCAAATTCTTACCTGATTGAAAATTTTGGTCGGGTTTGGATTAATCTAAAAATTCCAAATCAACCCAAAATGACCCGTTCGTCTCGTCTGTCACGGTTACGGCCTGTCCATTGTTTGCATGTCAGTCCATCGTGCTAGCTAGGTAGTTAGCTCGTGCCTGCATGCGGTCGTCCTCAAGTTCACGCAATGTCCGCAAAGGTTGTGATCGCGCTCGCCCAACACGCAACACCTGATACGCGGGCTTGCACAAAGTGCCTCCATGTGCTAGTCCACACTGGCATGCGACATGCCCATGCTCGCTCGCTCAAGCTCTCACTCGCCCGCATAGTCTCTCGGATCAATAGGTCTGGTCCAGGTCTAGCTTTAGAACCTGTTTATCAAATCAAGTTGGGTTCGAGTCAGCTGAATTGGACTCGGGTCAATTCCAAATTCGACCAAAATCTGTCCTAAATACTCATTTTGACACCCCTAATAAAATACATATCCATTGAAATGCCATAATAAAAATCCAGCCAAAAGCAAATAAAAATCGGCGCTGCAGATATTTGCGCCGAGTGAGTCAAAATTTTTGTAATAAATTATATTTTTAATATAAATTCTTAACACTATTTGAGTATTTTCGGCCGGCTGATAGGAGACGTTGTGTCGTCAGCAGCCAGCAGATCAGTATCAGTGCATTAAGGAAATAAATTTGCCCCGGCTTTTATCGATGAGAATAAAATATTTCCACATAGGCCGGTCAATTATTGCTCTGTTTCATTAGAAAATGTTGATGCTTCTATAGTTGGATTGGATTTTTTTTTTCTATTGAATCATGACTCAATTTGCCTCAAATGATAAGTTTGACAGAAAAAAAAAACACATATATTGATGATGTTGATCAAGAGATGTTGCAATGGGTGAAATGGTGCGACACGATGAGGATCGCGATTGGGTAGAAAAGGAGCCTTGGCTTGAGATTCACGTAAGGATCTATGGGACTGTCTGAAAGTCAAAAAAGACGACTACATTCGACATATATATATCATGATAGATGTAACCAGATGTATGAAAGAAAGATATAAACATAGAAATTACTTGGGACGGAGAACTTTCACACCCTTATAAAAGGTGGTGCTCAAAGTGAAATTTTAAATTTGAGTTGCTTTTAAAAGGAGTGTTGATTCTGATAAGTTAGTTGTAGATTTGTAAACTAGAGTCTGATCCCATAGAACTCCAGTGGCCTTATTTTCCTAAGCTAGGTAGTTGCATAGTATGCTATATTAAATCGACTTAGATTATTTCCCCAAGGTAATAATCTAATATTTACCTCAAGGTAATGAGTCAAATTCAATCTTAGGTTATTTGGCTTGAACATAATCTAAGCCTTCAATAAACTTGGTTGAACTCAATTGACTTGATGACCATAAGATATTTAGTTGGCTCATCACGCGCATCAAGACTAAACCATAACCTTAGGTGGCTAGCCAGACCAAGTTAACAAATCCAAAGATTGATGTTAACCAACTTTAAATCCAAACACCTAAATCAGACTTTTTTTTTTTGGAACGGGAGTATTTACTCGCAGCCACTCCAAAGAGAATGCTTGGCGGCGTAACTGATCCCTCGATGGAACCTAGCGAGGCCACCCACAAGCATCAGGCCCGCATTTATTTTCCCCCACTAAAGAGGCAAGGCCCCAATCGTGCTCACTCACCAACCACCCTAAGCTTCGGTGGGTCCTAAATCAGACTTAATAAACCTCAGTTGTAATAACCTAATTATCAATTTCCTTCATCTCCAACATTTAATAGGCTCTAAGACCTAACTTGATATCTATTGGGCTAAACCAATCATAGTCAATCCAAGCTGTTAAATTTAAATATGAAAAATTATATGATGATCTTCTTGTACTTATCATTGGCCATTATATAAAAATCCATCCATTCGAATGCTTTCTTTATTGATATCTTTGTAGTCATGAGGATATTAATCAAATCAGGCTCTTTCTATCAGATTCAACGTTAGCATTTACTATATTCCTTGTGAGACTGAACGCTAATGTGGCCTAATTGAAGACTAATAATTTGAATAAGTAGAGGAGGAGATGAAATTGTCTCTTAAGTATAATACTACAATTTCTAATGGCAAATTTTCTTCCATAGTGGATGTGGACTTTTGCGTTCGGAATGCACATGCGTGGGTCCTCCATGCCAAGATCAAGTTTTAATTTTTCTTATTTCTCGAAATATCAAATATTTTGACATTAAAAATTATATTGCGTTCTGGAATATTTGCGGTGCTAGATGCTAGTTTTATATGAAAAACAGATATACATACAAATAAAAGAGTATGGTGCAATATTCATAGGAGAAACAAAAAATTTTATAACGAAAATCCTAAAAGGGAAAAAATTAAGGGGTTTGGCCTAGTTTGAATGAATTCTTCAGTATTAATGGTTGATTATAAAAAATATCCCTCATTGGAGGAGGGTGCTTGCTCAATGTACGAAATACTCATTATATATAATGTATTACATGTCAACAATTCTTAAGAGTCTTTGAATATTTATTTGGTCAATAGGATCGTAGTCGGCGGGCGATGATGGTTAGAAGGATTGTAGTCTGTCGGCGACAGTGATCGAAAGGGCCGTAGTCGACGGGCGACAGTGGTTCAAAGAATCATAATTGGTGGGTGACGGTGGTGGAAAGGACTGTAATCAACCGGCAACTGTAATCAGAATGACCATAGTTAGCAGGGGACGGTGATCGGAAGAACTGTAATTGGTGGGTGACTGTGATCAGAAGGACTGCAGTCGGCATATGACAATATTTAAGAGGAGATCCGGTGCTGGTAGAATCCATGAAGAGTTCTCGTGATAGTTAGGCAATTTTTCTAACAAAACAAAATATTTATTAAAAGCAAATGATACACCGCAAGACCATAATAGGGCCACATCAGGGGGTTATAATCAGGGAAGAATAAAAAGCAACAGGTTAAGAGTAATCTGAGAGAAAAATAGATCAAATCAAAAACAAATCAAAACCAAAATCGGATCCAAAAGGACTCAGACCGACACCTAGTTTCCACGGAGGGGCCATCTAGGAGGATCAAATCATATGTCAAGAAACCAAGCCAATAAGCACCAAACATACCTTACCACTAAAGTTGCCCAAACCATGGCCATCAAAGGTGCATGCAGTAAGACTGCTTCCTCATAGTCCTGATCCAAAATAACCATGACAGTCAAAACAGAAAAAAGCCAAAAACCACAATCACAGTAAGACTACTTCCTCATAATCACGATGAAAATCATTTCTTATTAGATTTTCTTTTATGGTGCCTAACATAATTATCAAGTGAGCCAGTTTTCAAATTGCTTTCAAAAGTATCATCCCCTCTATCAGATGACAAGTCAACATGAAGCCAATCGCATTGCCACCAAACACAATCCCTAGCAAGTTGGGCTAGCATATTATCATTAAAAATAATAGAAATAGACACATCCACCAGAGGCACCACATCGGCCTTCCGTAAGTCAACTAAGGACTCATCACCACCATCAGCTAAAGAAATAGAATTAGAATCCAAAAACTCCACACCATCAGTATGAGTAGGACTCGCTCTAAAATTAACAAAACAATTACTACAGCTAAGTCGCACTGTCATGAGCCACAATCGGAGAACCCTCTCCCTCACCAGCACCACAAACACCATTGACAACAGGTGAGCCACCCGAACAAGTCGCAAGAACAGAAACAAGGACAGTAGGAGAATGAATTGGGCAAGATGGAATGGAAACAACCTTGCCATCCAAACTAGGAATTAAACCAACTCCAACATCACCAACAACATCACCACCCAAAGAATTAATGGGCAAAGAAACGGGAGACACATCCACATAACTCTCATGGTTACCAATATGATTCACAGGTGGTAAAACAACAGGAGACGGAACAGCTACATTGGGACTAGGAACAATAAGAACATTATCATCTAAATACCCCACACCCACTAGAATGACAATATCACTGATAACCTGTAAATCAGGTTTAGATAAAGAAGGAACAACATCCATGCTAGCATCAAGAGGAGGCCGGCAGTAACCAAATCAATGTCCAAGACGCTTACATTTGGCACAAAAGAGAGGAAAATACTCCATAGTAACTTGTTCAAAACAATTTAGTTTCTTTGGACCTATCCAAATTTTGTCCAAAATTTTTTGCATAATATCAATTTCTACCAGCACACGGGATAAACCCCAACGTAGTGTCATTATCCACCTTCAACAGATTACCAAAGAGAAGCCCCAAACCATATAAGATACGAGATGAGAAAAAATGGGATGCAAATTAGGGAATTAAATCTAGTTCGGGACAATGGGAGACTCATCCTCAATGTCATCGTAAGGAGACCATTTAAACACCTTCATGAAGCAATTTAAAACCAGATAAGACCTATGACAAAAAACCTTACTATAGTGAAGATCATTCTCCATCTTAATGAGGACAAGGGATTGATCCAACAGGGTAACAGAGAAAATACAATTTAATCAAAGGTTGAAAAAAATTTTCGTATCGAAGCGAGAGGAGGCCGTCGCAAACGGAAGAAACCAACAAGCGAAAATTTAAAGAATTCAGCAATAGCAAAAAAACTTCTCTTATGAAACCAAAAGACCAAAAACACCACAAAAGTAAGACCGTTTAAGGTCGGGAAATCTACCAAGAGAGACCCCGTGAAAGCTTCCAAAAATGAGCGGGACTTAGCCGATCCATCCAGGAAATCAAGATTGGCATGCGAACAAACCGCCATTCCGGCAAAAGAAAGCACAAGAACAATAAAAACAAAAGGGAAGAAGAACTTCCCTCACCGCGCGGAGTAAGAAGTCAAGCACCGTCGATAGAGAGCGGCTTGGGCAAAGCCCTAGCACGCCACAGATAAAACTCCAGGATTCCAAATGCTGTGATGGTCAAAGAGTTGATTAGCAATAGTTGGGCAATAGTTCCATTATGGAGAAAAACTAGGGCATGTTGGGAGTATTCTATGGGACGACTGATATTAATTCCTTTGATCATAGAGCATTTATTGAGCATTTGAGTGCTAAATTTATGTCAAAATTGAATGATCTTGAGCTCGTTGAATTCGTCTTGTCGCACCACTCGATTTGATTATAAGCATATCATATTTGAATATCATTTTGTCATCCAATTAATACTCTAAAGCTTCTAAGCATGCTTTGATCTTTTGATTTGGGCTCGGATTGGAATGAATTTGGTGTCATCAAGTTCGTCTCTTTAAGATGATTGATTTGACTATAAGTTTGCTGAGATCGGAGTTTGGTTGATCCCGAATTTAATTTTTGAATCCTACAACTCATATTTGCATCGAGATTTGTGCCCGATTAAGATAAATTTTTGGTGAGATATTATCTAAAAAGGTTCATTTTTTTTTAAGAAATCAAATAGCTATCTTCTTAAATATACCACACATTAAAAATTTTGATGGTAAAAAATAACTATCCATCATAAAAATTTCTAGCAAATAATGAGAAAGCAACCAAAAAAGTAATCACTCAAAATTATAATTATGGTTTAAAAAAATAAAATAGTAAGAAGCCAGTACTGAGATTGGGTCTGCGGCCGAGTGGTCGACGAAAGAAATTCCTCCCATCTCACCTGGGCTCAAATCCCCTAACTGTCCCAAAAAAAAAAAAAAGTGAGAACTTAAAAGATACATTACATCTATACAAGTCGCGTCTTCGATATAATAAGCTGAATTTCATTGAAATTTCATTTTAGAAATAATTGCCTCTCAATAATATTATATTATTTTGATTACACTAGGGGTGTCAATATTTGACACGACACGAAAATCCGACTCGGACCTGACCCGGAAAATTCGGGTTGAACCCGATTCGATTTCAAAACGGGTCGGGTTCGGGTTCCAGAAATTGACCCGTTTAAAAAACGGGTCATGTTCAGGTTGATTCGGCGGGTTGCCGGGTAAACCTGCCAACCCGTTTAATTTAAAAAATTTTAAATTCCACCCGCCCGCGCAGCCCGCCGCGCTGCCCGCTACGCTACAAAATAAAATTTTATGCTTCATTTGGAACAACTTTAGATTACTATTTTTTCGGCTTTAAAAATATTTTTGTACTAAAAAATAATTTTACAAAATAGTAACAGTGCCATGGCAAACGAAGCCTCTTATTACTTATATCAACTTTTTAGTTAAAAAATTATTTTAAGAAGCTCTAAGAAAACCATCCCAAAAGTAGCCCGAGTTTGAACGGAAAAAGAGATTAATAAAAACCACCGAATGCTGAAAATGATGCTTGAAACGCCAAAGTGGCCTAAAAAATTTTAAACTGATATTCAGTTATTATAGAGAATATTAAATGTGAACCAACGGGTTATAGAAGTCATAATCGGACCCGCCAGGCCAAGGCCAACGCACCGCGGTAGAAGACGACATTAGTGATTGTCGCCGGCGCCACCTCTCGCTTCGCGGTCTCACCAAAACTGAGAAAGCTCTTCTCTGGAAAGAAATCGTATGAGATATAAATACATAACTGTAGTTACTGTTACACATAGCTTTATGAATGAAATCTAGATGATTTGCTTGAGTCTCTTCTTTTACTTCTTGTATAAAAATTAATTAATGTTGATGAATGTCTCTAGGTTCATTACGCTAGCATCAACAATATCAATATTCAAATTTATTTATTTATTCGATGCAGAACAACGTCAAAAATCAACCAGAATGCACCATGTCAACTATACTGAGCTGCGATATCAAGCCATTATACCGAGCACAGAAATGACGTGACGCATTCTGATTTATCTCCGACATTCGAATTGATCCTTCCCCCTTTATTTGAGAAGTTCTTTTTAAGTATTTTGAACTAAAAAATTATTTTAATGCTCCGAACGAAATCTAAAATAAATGAAGATAATTTTTTATTTAATTTAAAAGAAAATGAATAAACCACATAGGCAAATGAAAGGTTGGCGTTCACAAAGGGGAAGACAGCAGTGGTTGACGGTGGCCGTCAATGCTAGCACTGGCAGCTGCCGGTTGGACAATAAGAGCTGTCAATTAAAACAGGACGGATTTTAAATTTATCAATAAAAACTACAAAATGAATTTAAATTTAACAAAAAAATATTTTCGAATTACCTTTCATCAAATTAATTATTTAAAATTTTATATTTAAAATATTTTCCACTTACTCCTCATCATAACAAACAACATTTTAATTAATAATTTTATCACAATTAATTAATAGAGTATCAACGACAAAACTCTCGCCAGCCTCACTAACATATACTAATTGCTCACCGTTATAGCTTACACACATCCGGAAAAAAACTCTAATGCAAAACTAATTTAATTACGGTATTACCCTTCCACTATGAGGGTATTATCGTAATTCCACATAAACGCTAGAACGTAACGACTTCAAGCGAAAAATCCTCAGCATTGAAATCGCCAAACTCCATTTCCCAACATTGCCGCTTAGGCAACGAAAATTCCGTTAAGTATAACGGCGGTTCCACGCTGAGCCCGAAGGCATCGACGTCGCCGTAACCAAGGCAGTCGAAAGGCGTCTGCTCGACGGCTATACGGAGGACTGAAGTCGGAGAGGCGAACGGCGGGGAGGTTTCTTTGACACTCTTTTCCGTTGATCCAGCCTCCGCCGGCGACTGTAACTTTCCGTGAGGAAAGTTTGTGAGGGCGTTTTCACCTTTGAGCTTCACGGCAGCGGAGTCGTAAACAACGGCGGCTTCCTCCGCCGTGTCGAATGTTCCGAGCCAAACTCTTTTCCTACGGTGTGGATCTCGGATCTCCGCCGCCCACTTTCCCCACGGCCGCCGCCGAACTCCGCGGAATCGCTTCGGGTCACGGTCTTCCGCACGGCGCTTCGCCGGCGTGGGACGTCGAAAGCGAGGTCCGATCTCGAATCCTATTTCGTGGACGTGCCTCTTGACACGCCGTCGGGTGAAGGGTACGTTATCCTCGTCGCTGGATGACGAATCAGTGGCGTCCTCGTCAGCGAAGACGATCCGTACGAGCCTTCGCCGAAGGCCTCTCGTTTTTCCAGCAGAAATCATCTTTCGTGTCTTCGTCAGGATATGCTCCGAGAACTTCACCGGCAAATCGGGGAAATCTAGATGATGGATCCGGCTAGGTATCTCCATGAGATCTGATGGACAAAGCCTCAGATAAAGTTTCTAGATGACGATTCGAGGTTTCATCAAAAGATTCAGAAGAGCCAAAAATAAATCAAACGCAAAATTTAAAAATTAAATGAAATCACTACAGGTTTTTTGGGCATAAGAAGCTAAGATCGACGTAGGTCGGGCAGGGAAGAAGGGTTTTAGCTGGGTTTTAGGAGTTTCGACAAGGAAGATGGAGAAGATTGAAGAAGGTAAAGGTTGGAAACGAAGGAAGCGAGATAGGCGTGAATCATATTTATGGCGACCGGACGGTGTTTGCCGCATTATGTAAATTACGAGAATGACATCCATTTTCCCGCCATCCAGCTGTCTAATAGTTGACGCGGGTCGTGGCCCGATGCTTTGTGACCCGTAGCTGACGGGAATTTTGGGTTGCAGCTCATGTTCCCAAAATAGCCCAGTTTACGCAATCTGTTCGGCCGGTCCACGCCGGTTATAATTTAAAGTTAAAAATTTTAAAAATTCCCCCTCTTGGTAAAAGAGTAAAAAGAGTAGGGTTTCACTTTTATGGTTGCATGAAAAAGAATACAGCATAAAACAGAATAAAATGAATACCATGTAAATTAAGTAATTTGGAATTATTTAAATAGTATAAAAGAAATGTATGTTTGTACTTTTTTTTTTTAATTTTAGTTGAAGTGAATGTAATATAAAGTGTAAAAAAGTAATTACCGGTGGTAGAGAGTGGCGGCTAGTGGCGAAGGAAAGCAGCTGACTTTGGTCGGTGTTGGTTGCTGGCAGGGCGGTGGCCGGCGGTGGAAGGTGCTGCCAATGCTGGACAACCAGTGGTGGAGGCGGTGGTCGACTGGTGGAATTGCACATGACGAGATATAAGTATTTTTTTGCTTTGTTAAATGATAACACCTGCATCCTTTATGATTGCTGCTATAGCCAAGAAACAGACAGGCAGAAGATTTCGGCGCAAATTTGTGTCGTGCAGAAGGCTGAAGCCAAGGATAACACAAACAGCTGAAAACTTTGAGGTGTGAGTAGGAAGGAGGGTGCTTGTATAGACATTGATATGGAGATTCCAAAAGGGTATTTTGTGATGGAAGTCGGTTAATCAGATACACTGCTGTCAACACAGTTTCTGACCAAAAACGAAGGGGAAGATTAGCCTGAAGAAGAAGAGTGTGAGTAGTTTCTATGATATGACGATGTTTACGCTCGGCAAGCCCATTTTGTTGGGTGTATAAGGACAGCTAAACTGTTGTATGATGCCTTGAGTGGAAAAGAAATTTTTAAAATGAGAATTGTTAAATTCTCCATCGCCATCTGAACAAAATATTTTAATAGATTTAGAGAATTGTTTTTGTAGCATGGCATTAAATTGAATGAATTTAGAAAACACTTCTGCTTTAGTGCACATTGGATAAACCTAGCTGAAGCGAGAAAACTCATCAAGGAACAAAACATAATATCTGTATCCATTAATAGAAGAGGTAGGGGAAGGACCCCATACATCAGACACAACTATTTGAAAGGGAAAAGTACATTTTGACTTAGAATTGAAAAACAAAATTCTATGACTCTTTGCTGTTTGACATGGATGACAAACATTTTCGGAAACCGAAATGTTTAATAAAGGATAACAACGAGCTACAGTGGACAAAACTGCCTTGTGAGGATGGCCGAGCCTGGCATGCCAAAGAGAGGAGCTAGTGGTGGTGTAAAGAGCAGTTGAGGATGATCTTGGAGGAAGACTGACGGGGTATAATCCATCAGAGCACGGACCCGAGAGAATCGACTGATTGGTTGTCTGGTCCTTTATGTCAAAACCATGAGGGGAAAAGGAAACAATGCAAATTTTATCAGAAGTTAATCGATGGACTGAGAGTAAATTGTGAGAAACTTTAGGAACATGAAGAACAAGGAATAAAGACAGCTTACGTTTAGGAGTAGGGAGAATACCATGACCAGTATGAGAGATGGGAAGGGACTGCCCGTTTCCAACCTGAATTTGCTGATAGCCATGGTAAGGTTGAGAAGCAGCATTTGATTTGAATCATGGGTGATGTGAGAAGTTGCTCCCGTATCCAAAATCCAATCGAATGAGCTAGCATTGTCGGTAGACTCTGCTACAAATGCAGACGAGTTGTTCTTAACATAGTTAAGATTCGTGTGATGCCAGCACTTCTCCGCGGAGTGCCCCAGTTTGCCACAGATTTGGCATTCAATCCGGGGTGTAGACGTGCGTGCCCCACGAGATTGAGTAAAGCGGCCACGAGCTCTGTTGTTACGAAATGGCTGCCGAGGTAAACCTCGACCAGAGGATGCTGTGAGAGCCACCGATTGATCGGAGAGCTGAACAGAATGAAGCGCTCGGGCTGCTTCATTTTCGAGATTCGTTTCTTCACTGCATAACAAAGAGTAGAAATCATCTAAGCTTAATGGCTGCAGATTTGTACGAATCGCTGTCTTGAAACCTTGATACGAGGTCGGTAGGCCATTGAGGGTGTACATAATAACATCTTCGGAGTCCAAAATGCATCCAGCAGCTGTAAGTTGATCAACCTTGAATTTAATATCAGTTAAAAACTGTTGCATCGTTTTATTTCCCATAGAAATAAAATTAAGATCATTTTTCAGCTGAAGAATGCGGGAACGATTCGAAGACTGAAGTCGTTTGCCGATGGTCTCCCATATTTCAGAGCAGGAGGCCAAATGCAGAATATATTGAAGAAGGGATGTAGAGATAGTTGAAAGAAGAGCAGCGGCTAAATTTTGATCTAACAACAACCAAGTAGAATAGTGAGGGTTCGAAACTACCGCTCCGGTAGCTGAAGCTATTTGACGAGGCGGACGAGGAACAGTGCCATTTAAATACCCTTCGAAACTATTTGCTCGAAAGACCTTGAGCACTTGTGATCGCCAGGGAAGATGATTTTCAGGAGTAATCTGAACTGTAATCACATTCTTAATTGTAGACATTAAGAACTTTAATTGAGTGGGGATAAGTGCTGTTCCAACAAGCAGAGCCGAAACAGGTGGGGCTGATTCAACCGGAGGAGGCAGAACTGGAATACTGTCCGCCGTGGAAGAGCTGCCGGACTCCATTGGCGAAAGGAAAAAAAAAACCAACAAGCCGTAAGGCTTACTGAAGCTCTGATACCATGTTAATCTGCAAGGAACAAGATTAGAGAGGAGAAGAACAATGGATTTCAACTTTTCTCATCTATCCGCTTCTTGCATTGGATCAATATTACAGAGTATATAATATGCTGCTGTAACCGAAAGTAACAGCGGCTACGGCAGAGAAACGAGGATGGCAGAGCACATGATGAGCTGAGCCGGGTAGTGGAGAGTAAACTGTCAGGTCAGAATAATATCTTATGTTGACCGTTTGCATATGTTGACAGTAGCCTCCAGTAATCGATAGCAATGGCGATGCGTTAGCGATGTATTTGAAAATCACTTAAATTTGAGGAATCCCAAATACACGCAAAATGCACTAGCTTGTATATTTGAAATACACTCCCTTTACACCTTGTATTCCTTTTACTCAAACTAAGCATCAATATTTTCAAAACTCATGTATTTAGAATATTTTTACACCCTAAATATAACAAACCAAACAATCATGGGCTCATATAATTTAAAAATAAATAAATTCAAAATTTATTTTGAATTAATTTAACTTAAATGACTGATGAATTTTGTATTCACAGAACATAGACATAAATAATTTGAAATTATTTAAAATTTGATTTATAAAAACATTTCAACCTTGATTCGAATGATCATTTGAACACTCAAAATTGGTATTTTGAGGCTATATATATATATATATATATAATATATATAACTAGTGTTTTCGAGCTATCAAATGAGCACGTTCACGAACAAACGATCTATGATTCATCTTATATATATTTATGAACAATTTGTTCAAGAATCAAGCTTTTATCGAGCTTCTTATCGTGCTTAATGTTGACCTTGTTCACGAGCTTCAAATGATGTTATTCGCGAACATAAATGAGCCGAACGCATTAGTGTTCAAGCTTGTTTATTTAAGAATCGAGTATTTAAAATATTGTTCAAGTTTGTTTGTTTAGTTAATTAAACGATCACGAACGAGCTTTAATCAAACCGAATAACGAGTAGCTCGTCGAACGTTTGGTTTGCTTGCACCCTAAGCTTTCTAGAGGAAAGCATCAAGATAAAAAAGGATTTAGCTATGGAAGCTCATTTGGTGTAGACATCAATTGGACCAGGGGTATGCAAAGGGGATGAGTAGTTTTTGGTTACAGCTCTCATGGAAAGCATGGATGTGATCGGAAGCTTGTGATTAAGAATTAGACTTTGTAATAGGAACTCGTTGGGAGCAAGCAAGCATAGACAAAACAAACGATGTGTGAAGAATATAATGTTATAGTCTTATAGACCATACTGGCTTCAGTCTAGGTGTGAACCGAGGCTGCAACAATAGGCGAACAGTCGAGACCCCATTCACAGGTGATCAAAGCCGAACCGAGTGTCTTCTTCGCATGCAAGTAGGTCGAGCAACACCTCTAGCTCACGAGATCCGCCAGCTCGCATTAATTTTTTAGCTCCATACCTTCCCTCTAGCCATTTAAAGGAAAATGGAAGCTAGGCCATCATACTTACCCTTCCTCATCTATCAAAACATATGCAAAAACCCTTCTTCTTCTTCTTCTTCTTCTTCTTCTTCTTCTTCTTCTTCTTCTTCTTCTTCTTCTTCTTCTTCTTCTTCGTTTATTTTCCACAACAACAACAACAAGTGAATCCCTCTACCTTCTTGAGCTTGGTTTGAGGCTGAGTCTTCCTCCATCCTTTTCTTGGCGATCAAAATCATTCATCAAGAATAAGTTCAAATTATTATAAGTATTATTATTTTAGTTTTTAGATTTGGATTGGTGGTGATATGTCTTAATTGATTATATTTATACTAGTTTGTATTTTTCTTATTCGTGATTGTAGGCTCTTATTCTAGGTTGCTATATTCATAAATTATAGAATCTAGTTTATTTTGGTGAATTTGACTTAGTCATTTTAGTCTGAATAATTTAAGCTTAACTGATGATATATATATCACTTTTTCAACTCAATTCCAATTCAATTCATTACCAACTCCATATTACATTCGACGTAAAAACATTGATAACTATTACATCAATGAAAATTACAGTTATGCGCAAAAATTATTTGTATCACGAATGACGGGTCTTATAGTTATATGATTAGTTTATCCAATTTTCCTTTTTGTGAGTATAAAATAGAACATTCTATTCTATACCCTTATCATATTCTGGGTTGCCAAGATGTATCGTCTTCTGGACCCGAGATGTGACATATCTTTACTTATGAACAACTCCATCTCTTGAGAGAATAATGAACCACAAGGGTTCAAACAATAATTTAAACCAAACATTATTTAAACTTGTATACTCATATATGTCTTTTCAAATGTCTCACAAGTACTTAATAGGTTCTAATAGAATAACTTGGACCTGACGGACCCTATGAGTAAACATTTAATAAAGAATAGTAGCCCTCAACCAGAAGTGCATGAGAAAACCAGGACTTAATTTAATTCAGCAAAGCAACCCAAGAAGATCATCCAAGTGGGAGACTCCATGGATTCATATTAGACCCTCCAAATATGATGAATTCACCCCCTTTAGTGAGAGATGTCATCTCATTTCAACTTGTCATCACGCCAATTGAAGGGTCATCAATCTAGTCATGAGTACGATTCACCACTACGAAAGCACAAATATGTATCATCATGCTCATCCTACAGTGAGTTTGCACTACCACAACTCAAATATACTCATCCTTTGCACTTGAATTGCTTGAGAATTACATTTAAGAGGTTGCTAAAGCAACCAAAGGACTTATTCCTATACACTCTTCCAACTCAACCCATCAAAACAACTTGCCTTCGTTGACTCTGCCTTCATTGACTCACCCATGAACACTTGCTAAAGGAAACTCAACATGAGACCAAAAAGCTTTGCCCAAAGTGAATAATCATGTTGAGCATCCATCATATTGATACACATGTATTGAATAGTTTATACCTGATCTCATTAAATATAGTATTTTTTAATCTTATCTTATATTTTCTTTTCTATAGCACATGCCTCCCTACAAATAATTATGTGAGGTATTTAAGATAACTTGCATGTATTATGGTGAAATTAATCATCATATTTAATAAAAATATTTTAAAAAGTTTAAAATTTTTTAATAAACTAAAATATATATTTAAAATTTTAATTAAAACAAAAAAAA
>NW_021394673.1:119526-125817 GCF_001605985.2 Dendrobium catenatum
TTGTTTAGTTAATTAAACGATCACAAATGAGCTTTAATCGAATCGAACAACGAGTAGCTCGTCGAACGTTTGGTTTGCTTACAACAATAAGTTGAGCCATGAAATAATCGAGATATATTTATTTAGTTCTTACTAAGCTCAAGCTCGAGCTCAACTTAAGCTCATTTACTTAGCTCGAGCTCGGCTAGGTAAAAAATTTATAGGTTCAAGCTCGGCTCTGTTGCTCGAGCCAATTTGAAAAGCTTGAGCTTGATTTATTTGTTTTAAATTTAAATTTTTAATTTTTTTAGAATTTTTTAGTTTTAAAATAAAATAAATTTAAAATGAAAAATATATTATAAAAAGTTAATTTAAATTAATTTTTAAATACATTTTAGGTTAACTAAGTGACTCAACAAGCTTACGAGCAGAGTTAGATTGAGCTCGAGCTCACTTAAGTATTCATTTTTTTAATTTTTTTTAATTTAATATTTAGAGATATTACTTAGTGAATATAAATATTCAAAATTCAACTTTGTAATCTTTGGCATATATTTATTTATAAAATTTGCTCCGAAAAATACCAATTGCTACAACAATGACTGAACTATCAATCTTTGCTATAGATGTAGATTGTAGATTGAAAAAAATTATTTTTGCAATCATAGGAAAGAAACTAATGGCATGCTTACATGCAAGTAGGATTTAATAAATCCTCTAAATTTAGGTTTACTAAATCCTGAGAGTGTTAAATCCTAAAAATAATTCTGTATGACAAAGATTAAATTCAATTAAATTTTGATGAACTATTTGGATACGTATTTTAGGATTTAAAGTATGTTAGCTCAAATAAAAATTTCTTAATATTTATTAATGTTGAAATTAATACATATTACATAATTCTTTTAAAAATAATCAAATTATATATAATCATATGTATAATGTATTCCACACATTTATAATTCATTTAACTATTAATTAGTAATTTAATAAAGAATGAAATTTAAGTGTTTATTTTTAGTTAGCTAACACTATAATTTTTATGTGACCATTAAAGCATAATAATAATAATAATTTACTAAATATTTATATTAATTGACACTAATTGTCACTAACCTAATAGGTCGTTTAAGAAGATGGCATTTTTCTTTGTTTGGCTTGAAACTGAATCACATTATGCAAAAGACATTTTTCATTGGGGGTGACAAACGTGGTAGGCGTAAATCTAATCGGAAGTAATTGTTGATGTTTTGGTTTTCCTTGGTTTCTATTGACTGGATGTGGATCCTCTTTGCTGGGATATTATGTGGCCTTCTTCTACTGGTGCTTTTCTATTTGGTGGAATTATGTGTGCTTCTATGACTTTTGATTGTTGGTGGATCTCAGCTTTCGGTTGGATCGGTGGTAAGGCTGTGAGGTGCTGTAGAATTGAATTTGTTGGCATCTACTTGGCTATTTTTTTTTTTTGCTCATGATCGGACTATGATGTTGCAGTTCTTCTGCTTGCCCCTAGATGACGTGTTTGTTTTGGCAACTTTGGGTGTTATTTCACTCGTGTTGTTAATGGTGGTTGCTGGTTGGATTTTGGGACTTCTTGCTGTTGTATACTATTCCTTCAATGGATGGTCCAAGCATGGAAACTGGGTGGCGATACTGAGACCGACTGGCTTCAGACCGTTTTTTGTTATTTTGGATTATTTCCTATTTTAGTTGTTTGCAAGTCGTATCTTATTGTGATTTTGTAAGCTTTGTGATTTTGTGTGTTGGCCTTATGGCCTATGTTTGTACGTTCCCTTTCTTTATTGGAATAAAATCTGTTAAAAAATATTTTTCTATGTTTGGCTTTGTCAATAATTTTCCTGTCTTTGTGATGTGTCTAGGTTTATATTTTCTCATATTTCATATGTTCGTCGTCGATCTTGCTATTCGGCTTCACCATCATTACAAGTTTTGAAAGAGGCGCTAAATCAATGCTTCTTTGCTTGCTTGAATGACCTTCTCAAGCTAGATCTGAAGTCATGATGTTAGCTCACTACAAAGGTAGCAATCTTTCCACCCTTTCGTGCACTTTTTTTTTTTTACTAAGGCTTTGTTTGGGACGACTTTCTTACTGCTTCTTAAAATAGCTTTCAAGTGCCAAAATAAAAACTTTTATACTTGAAAGTCGCTTTAAGAATAATTCTACTAAACTATATTTATTTTGTGCAACTAAATTTGGGATTTAGGGTAAAAGAGGGAAAACATAGTTAAATCAAAATTTAACTTATCGTGAAATTTGAGGAGTCCTAAAAATACATGGTTAGAAAACATTAGAAATGTCATTTTTTTTATTAGACTTAGATGAGAATTTGACCCTTAATATGACACAATTGAGAAAAAAGATTCATGTATCTGACCCCATATGGTGGGATAAAAGCCCGTTGTTATTGTTGTGAAATTTGAGGAGACATTTCTTGGCATTTGACCCGATTTAACAGAATTCTTGCTCAAATCTTGCTTGATTCCTATGTCCAAACAACCGCTTAGATGAATTCTCAAATGAAATTATGATACCACAATTTTAAAATATAAAATCTTAGAAAGATAAATCATAGATAACGTATTTGAGGAAGAAAAAATAATTGATGTGAATATTTACCCACTCGATTTTAAGTATATATATATATATATAAGATCAATACCGAGTTATACCGAGCTATACCGAGCAATACCGATCTCGGTATCGCTCGTTATAACTCGGTATTGAGTCTTCACGTGATGGTATTTCTTGTTATTGTTTGGTATTGCTCGGTATTTGCTCGATATTTTTCCGACCGGACGTCCCTCCACGTCCGGTCGGAGGACGTAATAATTGTTCCTGTACCAAGAGGTAAAGGCGTAAAGCAGATGCCCTTCTCAAAGATTAACCTTATTAATGATAATTTATTTAAATATAAATGCAATTTATTTTTATTAGGCACGTGAATTTAAAAGACAGATTTTAAGCTTAGCCGCCACTGTGGTCCCCACACAGCTTGTAGGGCAAAAGCATCACCGTCGATGTCGCCTAAGCACACATATCGATAATTTGATTAAATTACAGAAACCAGTTTTCGGAGCACCCATTTCCACCCACCACCGTACAAGACGCCCTGGCGGGTCTGGACCTGAGTGCCTCGTTCGAATTTTGAAGTTGCGCTTTGGTGGCGGTCTCACGTAGTCCATAAATAATAAAAAATGAATAGAATGCCTGAGTGGTTCCGAAATTTTGGTGGCAGTATCGTTAATATATTATTATTTTTAAATATTTAATAATATTGGAAAGATTAGATTCCATTTAACTTTATGATATATATTTATATGATGTAACTAAGCTAACATAGATGCATATTATCATTTCGATTGATTTGTTTAAAAATTCATTGACTTGTGACAGTGAAAATGTTTATTAATATGATGATAACTTTTAATAACTTTCAATAATATATTCATAACAGATGGCTATTCATGAAAATATGTTTTTTTTTTAAGATTTGAATTGAATTGAAAAATTTTAGGTTTTGTTTGAAACGGTTTTTTTATTATTTTTTAAAATAATTTTTATACTCAAAATATTCTTTAAGAAGCAGCAAGAAAACTGTTTCAAATGAAGCCTTAAATAAAATTAGTCTATGTTGGATCAAATAATAGTATATCATAATGTATAATAAGTCATTAAATGGATTTTTGGGTTCTCGATTAGTTTTTTAAATTCAACTGCATAAAATGATGATCATATCAGTGCCTTCTTACGAAATTAGGGTTGTATGATGCAAATAATATAAATGAATTGTTCGATATGACATCATTTGGATTTAAAGTTGAAGGCTGAGATAACTTTTGAAAAATATTAAAATATGATACGTTACAAAAAATCGTCTTGATTTAGCATGAATCTCGTGGCATATTCAAATTGAAAACTTTCAAAATTAAATTTAGGATCATACGTACTCCAAATTTATCAAACTTATAATCAAACTGAATGTCTCAAAGATATGAACCCAACGTCACCAATTGGGTCCAAATCATAAATCATATTTAGAAGGTTCAAATCACTAATTGGATGACTAAATAACCTTTAAATACAACATGCTTATAGTCAAATCAAACAGCTAGATGAGAAAAATCCAACAAGACTAAGATCGCTTAATTTTGATCATTTGGGCACATAAATGCTTGACAAATGCTTTAAGATCGAGGAGATCAATATAGGCTATCCAATGGAGCACTCCAAATTTGCCCAGATCTTCTCCATATTTATGGGGTGCGCCACTCTAAAAAATCTATAAATTGACCCTCACTTCCCACATCAAATGGGGGCTTGGACTTTTTGCTAGAGATTGGAGAGAGCTTTGAGGTTTCAAGAATCAGAGCTCCACCTAAGAAGCATTGCCAGTGAACTTCCGTCAAATGTCGTCGGCCCACTGTCTGGTCATCGGCCATTGTTGGACCTCCGCACAATAGCTGAACTACTGTCAGACCTCAACCTAGTGGTCGAACCTCCACCCGGCCGCCGACTGATGTTGGGCCTTCTCCCAACCATAACTACCAAACTTTTGACCTGCATCATCCAACCACGGTCATTACGAACTCCCGAGTACCCTTATGTAGTATGATCAACTCTCTAAACTATTTTATAATTTCTGTCTCCAAAGTTAACGGATGGGTCAACATTTGTAGCTCACTCAAGTATAGTGAAATATCTTCTTCTGAGTAAGGCTCAATGATTTTCACTTTTCAATATTTTCACGTAAAATATTTTTATGATTTTCCCTTGCTCTCTCAATTATGTTTTTGTCTGCTAGATATTCATGCATCACAAAGAAGAAAAACTCTCTCCCTCTGCCACCATGAATTTATCAGTCCACCATAAGTACTATTGAGAAGACAGATTATTATTTCCACATTTTTTGTTCTATCCACTTTACTTAAATTCATTTCTTTAATATAAACATGTTAGCGAGTTGGTTGGGTCAAATGGGTTGTTGGTGGGTTGTGTTTACATCGAGTATTTTGATCCTTTATTCAATGGGCCGGGTTCGGCTAAAATGAGTTAAAAGCGTGTCAATTTCAAGGACAAACCCTACTTGCTAACCCAATTTTATGCCCCCTAGTCTTTTATAGATGATAATGGATATTGGGTGGTAAAAAATAATACTTTTGATTCTCATCTCTTAAATTGTTCTTAGAGATATCCCTCATTTGACAAATATATATGATATTTTAATATATGAATTATATCAATGGTTAAATTAAACGCCTCAAAAGAAATGCCTAAATGCTCTTTAAATATCAATAAATTAAATAAAAACTTTTTCTTAACCATGATAATTGACACAAATAAAATTAAGGAGATTTAAATGCATATCACATCATTCTTATTTATTCACATTTCTTATATATAAATTTTTTATATTTATCCATATAGAGCATCTAAATGACATCAAAGTATATGCATATCATATTATATTTCAATTTAAATAAGTTAATATTAGTAATATTTTGAATGCTATGATATTATATATATTAAAAATCATATAAATTTGAGTGTCATAAGGATATTAATTTCTATATAAATCTATACTATCTATACTACTATATAAGTGTTGCTTGGGATTCCTCTCAAATTCAATTCTATTCTTCCATTTAATTTATCAAAGATGAATCTCAATATTTCATTTTATTTATATATTTAATTAACTTATTTGTTAAATTAAATGAATGACATTTTTTTCATTTTGTTGATATTAATTGTATTTTATAAAGAGTGAATTGGTGCATTTAATACTACAATATAAAAGTGGAATGGAATTCCTTCCAAATATAATTCTAGCCTTCCATTTAATTTACCAACGATGAATATTAACCTTTCATTTTATTTATACATTTAATTAACTTATTTATTAACTTCATTTATTCATTTAAATGCATGACACTTTTCATTTTCTTTACATTAAATGTATTTAAGTAAGAGTCAATTGATGTATTTAATACTGCCATATAAGTTTGGCTTGGGATTCCTCCCAAATGCAATTCTAGTATTCCATTTAATTTACCAAAGAACCTTTTATTTTATTTTTACATTTAATTAACTTATTTATTAACTTCATTTATGACCTTTTTCATTTTGTTTATATTAATTGTATTTAAGTAAGAGCCAATTGGTATATTTAATTATAATTATTTTTATATTCAATTAGGATTAATTAATATATTTATTTTTAATTAATACCTACTCTAATAATTAATAATATAATTATTAATTAATATTCATCATACATATATTATTATAAA
>NW_021394673.1:127274-167870 GCF_001605985.2 Dendrobium catenatum
AATCCCCTAATACTTTATAGTCTTAATTAACATTTATTGAATATTCATTTGTATTCTCCTTTTATTATCTCATACTCTTCTTGTTCTCTTTATCATGATCATAATTATTATTAATTAAATATCCCGTCATATTGCCCTCTTTATATCCCTTATATATTTTTTTTCCAAAAGATAATATTTTTTTTGCTAAAAATTATGAACTATAACAGGATAGTTTGATTCTTCTTGCATAACATCTAACTTAGTTGTCAATATTATCTAGTAGGCCTTTATATAATTCTCAAATTGTTTTAGTTTATTGAATATTACTTAGTGATCAATTTTATCAAGTAGGTCTCTATATCCCTTTACCCGCGTGATAACGTGGTCTAGCCCGTCGCCTACGGCGGGTCGTGGCCGGCCTTTTCGGCTGCCAATGCACATCAGAGCCAAATTTTTAGCCCCAACAGTCCGATTCAGACATTTTTTGGGTCCCGTTCGGATCCATTTTTTATATTGGACTCAATTTTGACATTCTTGACTCAATCAAAAACTTCTGAAACTAAATACAAAACCATCAAAACTTTGATTTCAGTAAACTTATATTTGAACTAAATGTCTCAAAAAAGATGAATCCAACGATAGCAAATCAGACCCAATCCAAGACCAAATTGGTCCAAATTTAGGACCTAAAAGCGCATTTAAAAGGTTAAAATCATAAATTTGATGACCAAATGACTTCCAAATGTGAAATGCTTATTGTTGAATCAAGTGGCTAGACTAGACAAATCTAACGAGCCCAAGATCGACAAATTATGATATCATTAAGACACTCAAATACTCAATAAATACTCCATAATCAAGGTATAGTCTATATCGACCATCCATTCATAACACTCCCAACATACCCTTTATCTTCTCCCTATTTATTGGATATGCCACTTTAAAAAAACTATAAATATACCTATCATTATTCAGTGAATATGGATCAAGCAAGGAAGTGAAAGAAGAGAAGAAAGGAAGAGGAATTAGAGTTCTCTTGCCACCAAACTCCTCCTCGACTGCCGTCTAGCTACCGACCTTTGTTGGACTTTTTCTAAACTTCTTCCTGGCCCACTAACTATTGTTCGACTTTTGCCACGCTACTAAGTATCAACAAACTTTAGCCTGACCACCAACTGATGCAAATTTTACGCCCGGCCACCCACCTTCACCAAACTTTCATATGATCCCTATTTGTTTCTAGATTTCAGCCTAACGGATGATTATTACAATAGTTTTCAAAAATTACTTCATCTACAAAAAAAATTCTTAGAATAATAAAAGAGTTATCCATTTTTTGGGTGCCTGTGACGTAAGAGCTAAAAGAAATTTTTTTTTTTAAAAAAAGTAAGAGATTGAGGTATAATTATTTAGTAACCATTTTTATTACATGTAGTATATTCATAAAAAAATTATTACAAAATTTATTGATTTTTTTTTTTGTCAAAATGGATCTTAAAAGTATTGTATTTTTTTATATAAGTGTAATATACATTTTAATTAAATTTTTTTATGTTTTGCACTCATTTTAAAGTAAATTTAAGTGTGGAGGATTAGTTTACATAAAAAATAACATTATTTTATAAAAAATAAGACATAATAGTTCCATGATTTAACATGCAGGAATATGATTTAGGCTTTTTTTTGGAATAGCCCTTATTAATTTTCACAATAACTTTCTTATAAAATTTTTTACTATGGCAACAATATCATATCACAGGCCCAAACAGAGACCGCTCCCAAATGGCTCTCTTTCCCTCGACCCAAACTATCTGCTTCGTTTTCCCCTTTGCTCCTCTTTCGCAACTCGCAACCTCGAGCACGACTTTTGTTTTCCCTTTCGCCCCTCTCTCATCATGTTATTTGCATTTTCTTTGAGATTCGTGCCTGATCAAGATAATTTTTTACTGATATATCAACTTTCTTATAAATTTTTTTACTATGGCAACAATATCATATCACAGGCCCAAACAGAGACCGCTCCCAAATGGCTCTCTTTCCCTCGACCCAAACTATCTGCTTAGTTTTCCCCCTTGCTCCTCTTTCGCAACTCGCAACCTCGAGCACGACTTTTATTTTACCTTTCGCCCCTCTCTCATCATGTTATTTGCATTCTTAATTTTTATCTTACAACTCATCTTGGCTCCAGTAATGAGATGATAAATGAAACTATTTTAATGTATTCTAACATTCCATATGAGATAGTAAACTGCTAGAAAATTGACTACCGGAAAATTGACCATCGGATAACCGCCGGAAAATTATGCCGGTAATTGATGATTTTTTTTTTAATCTAGGCCATTCCTAAATAAAATTTCTGATTCTGCCACTGCATCCAAGCAAAGCCTTAATGTTCATTCATCTCTATTTACTTGTGGACCAGTATAAGAAAAAAAATTTTATGAAATCGCTTTTCAATTAGTTTTCTATTCATGTTCTCTATTTTTTATTATTATTTTTTTCTTTTTTCAGTCCCTTTCTCACAATTAATACCAACCTCTAGAGTAGTCTAGTGCATTGAAGATGAACTGTGTAGGCGGCGTGGAAAATCCTCGCCGCTCATCTTTTATAAAATCATTTCTGACGGTGACAAAAGCGAAGACTCCGCCCCCCATCAATCATTTCTGTCCATTCACAAGAAATCAATATCTACGAGTAAAAGGAAGTTAACGCATTTATTATTTATCAAATTCAAATTTCTTATAATAATCTGTAAATGAATCAGAACAAATGTTAAGGCATCAAAATATTTTTAAGACTTAAAGAGATATATGAAATTATGAATATCTTTAGTTCTTACTATATTGAATAAATTAAAATATATTGATATAAAAATTTAATAATTAACTTTTAATAATATGTATACGCTTTATTTGGGACGGCTTTCTTAAAATACTTGATATTATTTTGATGTGTGCAAAATAAATATAGTTTTTCTTTTTTACTTATTTAAAGTGAAAAGAATGTACTGTGAAACTTAACAATGATGGTGGCCAGTGGTTAGCATCCGACTAGTTACAACAGTAACAACTGCTTATGACGAGCGATAGGGGGCGATAATGACTATATGTGGTGGGCACTCACAAAGACATCTATGACTTGTGGCGGCAATGACAAAGATTTATAGTTAATTTCAAAATCAGCTAAATGTAACGGTGCCATTGAAATGCTGTCATGGTTGTTGTCCACTGCAAATATCTTTTGTAGCATTATTGCAACCGAAATATGCAACATTAGCGATGGTTTTAACTGCTACTATCTATGCATAATTGTGGTATCTTTAAGCACCAAAATTTTTAAAACTTTACGGTGATTTCACCTCCATTAAAGTTTTTTTTTTATGTTTGTTTGTTTTGATTATATACTCCACCCTCTAATAACTATATTCTCCAACATGTATTTTAGAACACTCACCAATTAGATAATTTATGTATCTTCAATATTAAAAATGGGGCTAATAAATATTTTTGTATGCAAATATAAAGCATAAGCCTTATAATTGATTTTACTCAAGATTTTGGAAGGACCACAATCTTTGCAAGAAATTTCTAAGATCATAGTTTCACCATAGAGGACATTCTCAGCGGCATGTAATTCTATCTACCTTCTAACCTTATCAAGTAAATCAAGTATCTATTGTGAAAATGATGTAACATAATTAGAACATATGTGCAGTGATGAAGAGTTTTTCTTTCCTCTTTTTATTATTATTATTTTCGGGATAGGGGATTCAAACATGAGACGCATTGAAGGAAAGCTTCGTTCAACCAGCAAGCTGCACGCACGATCTCTCTTTTTATTATTTCACTTGAAAGATTGCATCTATTAGTGTATTGAAAATCATATATTTATATATTTTGAAAGTACATTTATATTTTGTTCTCATTATATATTTTGAGAGTACATTTATGTTTTGCTCATGAGAGAGCGTATGAAGTGAGATTTGTATATTTTCTCTCAATTTTCATAGTAAATTTCTTTGAAAGTTGTGGCTCCATGAATTTTTTTCTAGTTTGTAAGTTTCATGTTAAATCCGGGTGTTTATTATCATTATTTTTTTCTCATTTGCTTCATTGCATGATTTACTTTCTGGCAACTTATATACTTATGTTTTGCCCATTTTTAGTAGTTCCTGCTATTCGTCCATCGAAATATTTACAGTAACTTTTTTCGATGAATTTTAAAGGAAAAACTATCAGAATTTTCCGGAATTTTGAATTATTGGTGGTTTAAGCGTTTTCCGGTGAATTTTTCAGTAAAAAATTATTGTTTAATTGTAGTAGTTAGAAAGTAGTCACCAATTGAAAAAATAAAATAAAATAAAATGTAGATATTTTACAAATGCGATATGGTGAACAAACCAAAAGCATAGGAGCATAGATCACATTAACTTTTTTTTTTTTAATTTTTGCTTCAAAATAAACTAATTAAACTTAATTTTTAAATTACAGAAAACATTCAAAACAAAGAAATTTTAAATATTTGGTAACTTATTAAATACATAGAAAATTATAGCATTCAAAATTACAAATAAAAATTTTCAAATTAAAAATTACAAAATTCAAATCACAAATTAGAAATTATAAACAACAAATTACATATTACACATCATAAATTACAAATTACAAATTATAAATCCAAATATACTAAATGTGAATTTGAAGAACTCTAAAAAACTGAAATCTTGCATCATGGAGATTTGACTTTTTGGTTTGGAGATTAAAATTTGCTTCAACCATCCAATATATTTAAGTTAACTGCAAAAAAAAAGAAAAAAACTTAAATAAATATAATTAAAAATTCATGAGAGAGCAGAAAGCTTTGGTAAATAGCTTAGAATAACCTTCCAAATCATTCATGAAGTAATGAAATGTGAGTCAACAATGAACATTATTACAACTACCATACTGTCATCCAAGACGACATTTTGTATTACACTTAGTATCTCTTTAATTAGAAAATAACGCAAATACAACCTGGTTGCAATACTTTTTCCCCAAATGACTTTACGCTCAGTTTAGAAGGATACTCATCATTGCAACTCAACTTCCAATTCTTTCAGAAACAACATTGACAATCAACATTTAAACAAGAACCAAAATCCATCTCATAGCAATTAACCGACTACCCAGTAAATAACAACAATAATCACAAATTTAAACAAGAACCAAAACCCAGCTTAAAATTTCAAAAAAATTGAAATAATAAGCTTAAAAGTCTACAAGCAGAAACAGGAACTAAAAATAACTACTAAGAACAGCTCATAGCATTTTGAAGTTTATCGTACAATTCATTATACAAACTGCACTGCTACAAAAGGTCCTAAAGTTTAAAGTTCATCTAACAACACTACAACTCCCCCCATTTCTCACGGCAAATTATTGCGTCCGGTTACTTGACATGCGGACATCCAATCCGGACACGCCACCTCACCCGGATGCACTGGGCCCCGGTATTTTGAGTGATGTGGCGTGTTTTTATTGGTGTCCGGACGAATCCGGACACCGGACACAATAATTTGCCATTTCTCACGGGTCAAAAAGGCCTACCACCACTATTTTTGTTCAACATTTAAGCCAATAATATTCCTCATAACATTGTTAAGTTATGGATCGTTGATTACAACAAAAAAATGGACATACTTTAAATAAATAATATAATTGAATGAAATGGAAAGATGTAATAGAAATAATATTGTTTACCCTACTCTCTATATAATCAATCTTTTGTACAAATAGTGCTTGAATAATATCATATTTTAAGGCACTTTGGTATTGATATAGAACTCTTCCGCTGTTATTGAATGCACTTTCGGAAGCAACATCTGAAACAGGAATGCAGAGGATATCACGAGCCATGGTAGCAACACCCAAAAATCTATATTAATTGCCTTTTCAGAATGCAGAGGATACCCGGAGCCATGGTAGCAACACCCAAAAATCTATATTAATTGCCTTTTCAGAAATTAAAGATATCTAACTCGATCTACCTTTCTATCAATTTTTCGCTATTATAGGTAAACTTCAAGTTCAGATTTACTAGGCATTGTTACTTCTTCCTCAAATGAATCATAATCTTGTTATTGAAGGGTGGGGTACAAAAGTAAATTCAAAACATTTTTTCACATAACCAATATAGAATAATGATAACAAGTTTGTACATAAGATAAATTTAATTGTAAATATAAGAACCGAAACTTAATTTTTGTAGTTGAAGTGTTGCTAGGCCCACATTTTGGGAATTTTGTATGGAGATTGATGAGGCTCCATGGATTATTTTCTAGTTTCTAGGTTTCACGTTAAATCATGGTGTTTATTATCATTGTTTTTTTTTCTCATTTGCTTCATTGCATGATTTACTTTATTGCAATTTATATATTTATGTTTTGCCCATTTTTAGTATTTCCGGCTATTAGTCCACCAAAATATTCACAGTAACTTTTTTCGATGAATTTTAAAGGAAAAAACTATCAGAATTTTCCGGAATTTTGAATTATTGGTGGTTTAAGCATTTTCCGGTGAATTTTTCAGTAAAAAAATTATTGTTTAATTCTAGTAGTTAGAAAGTAGCTAATGCATATAGAGAAAACCTGCCATCGATGGTATTGAAGGGTTCGTTTGTTACCGTTTTTTTTTTTACTATTTTGTAAAGCAACATTTTATTATAAAATTTATAGTTTAAAAAGTAATTAGTTACACTAAAAAGTTATTTTAAAAAATAATAAGAAAGTTGTCCCAAATAAAAATGAAAACTACCTTAAGAATAGGGGTGTCAAATTGGGTTTTTAGATCGGGTTCAAGTTGAACCCGAAATTAACTCGTCATCATATGATCCGACCCATTTAGGAAAACATGTCAGGAACCTTGACCCAAATCTGACCCGTTTTTTTTTTGCTTCAAAATAAACTAATTGAACTTAATTTTTAAATTACAATAAACATTCAAAACAAAGAAATTTTAAATATTTGGTAACTTATTAAATACAGAGAAAATTATAGCATTAAAAATTACAAATAAAAAATTCAAATTACAAAATTCAAATCACAATTTATAAATTATAAACAACAAATTACATATTACACATCATAAATTAAAAATTTAAAAAATTAGAAATCCAAATATACTAAATGTGAATTTGAAGAACTCTAAAGACTTGCATCATGGAGATTTGACTTTTTGGTTTGGAGATTACAATTTGCTTCAACCATCCAAGATATTTAAGTTAACTGCAAAAAAAAAAAAACCTTAAATAGATATAATTAAAAATTCATGAGAGAGCAAAAAGCTTTAGTAAATAGCTTAGAATAACCTTCCAAATCATTCATGAAGTAATGAAATGTGAGTTAACAATGAACATTATTGCAACTACCATACTGTCATCCAATACAACATTTTGTATTACACTTAGTATCTCTTTAATTTGAAAATAACGCAAATACAACCTGGTTGCAATATTTTTTCCCCAAATGACTTTACGCTCAGTTTAGAAGGATACTCATCATTGCAACTCAACTTCCAATTCTTTCAGAAACAACATTGACAATCAACATTTAAACAAGAACCAAAACCCAGCTTAAAATTTCAAAAAAATTGAAATAATAAGTTTAAAAGTCTACAAGCAGAAACAGGAACTAAAAATAACTACTAAGATCAGCTCATAGCATTTTGAAGTTTATCTTACAATTCATTATACAAACTGCACTGCTACAAAAGGTCCTAAAGTTTAAAGTTCATCTAACAACACTACAACTCCCCCATCTCTCAGAGCAAGTTATTGCGTCCGGTCACCTGACATGCGGACATCCAATCCGGACACGCCACCTCACCCGGATGCACTGGGCCCCGGTATTTTGAGTGATGTGGCGTATTTTTATTGGTGTTCGGACGAATCCGGACACCGGACACAATAATTTGCCATTTCTCACGAAACAAAAAGGCCTAACACCACTATTTTTGTTCAACATTTAAGCCAATAATATTCCCCATAACATTGTTAAGTTATGGATCGTTGATTACAACAACAAAAAAATGGACATACTTTAAATAAATAATATAATTGAATGAAATGGAAATATGTAATAGAAATAATATTATTTAACCTACTCTCTATATAATCAATCTTTTGAACAAATAGTGCTTCAATAAAATCATATTTTAAGGCACTTTGGTATTGATATAGAATTCGGCCGCTATTATTGAATGCACTTTCGAAAGCAACATCTTAAACAAGAATGCAAAGGACATCACGGACCATGGTAGCAACACCCAAAAATCTATATTAATTGCCTTTTCAGAAATTCAAGATATCTAACTCGATCTACCCTTTCTATCAATTTTTCGCTATTATAGGTAAACTTCAAGTTCATATTTATTAGGCATTGTTACTTCTTTCTCAAATGAATCATAATCTTGTTATTGAAGGGTGGGGTACAAAAGTAAATTCAAAATATTTTTTCACATAACCAATATAGAATAATGATAACAAGTTTGTACATAAGATAAATTTAATTGTACCTATAAGAACCGAAACTTAATTTTTGTAGTTGAAGTGTTGCTAGGCCCACATTTTGGGAATTTTGTATGGAGATTGATGACTTACCCACTGAATATGGTATTTCATTTCTAGCATAATAAAAAAATAGATTAAATAACTTATCCCTAACCTTCGTAGTAAGAGCAATGTAATCAACCTCATATAATCTTTTGTAGCACCATTGAATGAAACTAGGTGTGTATTTAGGATCCAGAATAACTGCAATAGCCAAGGTATGAGAGAAATCACCTCAGTACTTTTCAAATCTAACTAGCATATTATCAATGTAATCAGGCCCACTAGGCACTTCAGATTTAAGGGAAGCATAAGAAGTGGAGACCAAGATGAAATAAAGGTCTGATGTTGGATATTTTGTCCTTGAGAATATGCAAGTTATCTTATAGAAATGAGCTAAAAACATATATATAATCTCAAATTTGTTGCATTCACAACTAATTGGACATATTTTACAGTTAGACTCAACTAACTCTAAATGAAGGAAAACATGTTTATAATAAATAGTATAATCAAACATCATGAAAGTTGAGTTCCACCTAGTTGGAACAACATGCCTCAATCCCTTCTTTGAATCAAGACAATTGCATCTTTCACAATCCAAGAACTCCTGTTTCCTAGCCCGGGAGCCTTTCACATACTTGATTTTCTCCTTAATCTTAGAGATAGAAACATCTATCTCTATCTCTTTCATCCCTTCTTGCACGATAAGATTTATTATACGAGCACAACATCGAATATGTAAGAACTCTCCATTGCATAGCAAACCATCCCTCAAGTTCAATTGATTATGTACAAAGTCCAATGAAACATTATTAACAATAGAATTATCAAGTGTTATACAAAAAAATTTTGTTCTCAATATTACATTTGTTAAGAAAAAAAAAATGAAGCTTCTCAAACAATGTTATCCCTTAATGTGGGGGAGGCATAAATCCAAAATTAATAATATTTTTCTGTCGTCATCAGTTATTGTAAATATAGTGTACAATCAAATAAATAAATCCATCAGGGTTGATAGAAGTCCAAAGATCCAAAGTCAAGCAAACCTTGCTAGTACATCTACCCAAGGTTGATTGAATGTTGGCTTTCTCCCTAATGTACATCTTCTTACAATCATATCTAGATGTGTTGTTAGATACAACCTATAGGTCTGGATAGAGATAATGAAGTAATACACAAACACCAACCCATTCAACACACTGAAATGATATATCATGAATGATAATAGCAGCAGTGAATAAATCACGAAACTCTTGGTGGTCAAACTTATTGTTGGTTAAGGAAATAGGCGAGCTAGAACTTGATTGCAAAACAAATTTTTTGGATTGCCAAATATTGAATTTTCTGGGAATCTTGATAGGCCTACTCAAGAAAAAGCCACTATATATATATTTTATTAGATTTTAATATTTTCATAGAAACACTAAAATATTTTTGATATTTATAATCAACCTAAAAATATTATATATTAATATTTTACATCTCAATCCAAAACAATTTTTATTGAGATTAGCATTTGATATCTATTTTGATTACATGTAGATACCGTAAATTTTACAATAAGTGATTTCATAAGTTTTTTGTTATCTTAAAACTGTAACAAATATTTTTATGAATTTATATTTTACCTGTAAATCTACTATATTTATTGAAATTTTATTATTTTTTATTAATTATATGTAAATTTTATAATAGTTTATTATTTTATCATACATTTAACAATAAATCTTTGTTGTCTAGAAATATTAAGCATGAAAGTAAGTCAATTTGGCTAATGAGTCAGCTAAGGCTAGCATGATAAATGGCTCGTGAAGTGAGCTGGATGAGCTAATAATTAAAATTTGAGGGAACTCCCACTCGACTAATTAGCTCTTGAGCCAGTTCATTTAAAAAATATCAATATAAAAATCAGTTAAAATTTATTTTCATTTATGAGTTTAGTGAAAATTTATAAATATAATTAAAAAAATATTTCTAATTTGATTATTTCCTTATTATTTATCTACTAAGTTTTTATTATTTTAATTATCTTATTATAATAATGACTTAAACCAAGATCAATTTTTCTCTGAGTCAGCTCGTTAGCCGACTCGAACCCATAAAACTAAGCTCAAGTCACATCAAAACAATGCGATTAATATAAAGCTGGTTTTTTTTTTCTAAAAGGGAAAATAAATGTTTGTATTATTGATAAAATAATTTATGATATATCTTTGTAGTTAATCATTATTATTAGAGAAGAAATATAAAAATAATAAGAGATGAGATATTTATAAAAATAGGTTGTTTGTGCCAACAACCAATAAAGTCGTCAATCGATGATGCCTTCTCCATTGATCTGGAGAAATTATTGTGTGTGGAATCCGAATGCGTTCGGATTCCAATCATCATGCGCCACGTCACTAGATGCAATGGGCCCCGGAATGCATCTGGTGATGTAGCATACGGTGATGGAATCCGAATGCATTCGGATTCCGCACTCAATAATTTCTCATTTGTCTGACCCTTCGGATCTAATTTTTGCAAAATTTAGTGAAATAAAGAAAGATGAGGTTTATAAAATATTAAAATCATCAAATGAAATATTATAGTGGAGAGAGTTCGGGCTAATAGGGGCATCTGCTTGTGCCCTCATGTGGAATCATCCCCCATGGAAGAAATAAGCAAAGTTTAAGCAAAATAATTAAAAATATATATAACATGTGAGACTTAAGATTTGTTTGAGACGGTTGCAGCTTTTTGTAAAAATGGGAGTAAAATTGTTGCGAAGAAAGTAACTTTTTTGAAAGTTGGTATAGAAATCTGCTTCATAATACATAAATTTCTATGACGTTGCGTGCAAAAAGTAGCAAAATAGAAGTATGATTGCAGTCTAAAAAAGCAAAGCAGGAATAAAATTGTCTCAAACTTACCCTTAATTTAAGACATAATATATGACATCAAATATACTAGAAGTGTCAATATTTGACATGACCCGAATATTCGACATGAATCTGACTTGAAAATTTTGAGTTCGGACCAACCCATTTGGAAGAATTTGTGTTTCAAATCTTAACCCAATTGTAAATTTGGGTAGGGTTCGTGTCAACCCAAAAACAAACTAGAAGTGGCTCGTTTGTCTCATCCATCGCGGTCGCCTTGTTATCGTGTTCCTTCTGTTCGTCGTCGTTCGTCTGCACTCCACTCATCATTATGTGGGCATGATTGCCACTAATCACCCTCCTCTCCCACCACCAAAAAAAAAAAAAAAAAAATACCTCTCCACCACCAAAAAAAAAAAAAAAAGAAATATCATAATTCTGTTGCGGAGCGCAGTCATTCTCACACAAGCCCCGCACCGACACGCGACACGCGAGCATGCCCATTTCCCATGCCCACACGTGGCAGTCTGCACGCCCCCTCGCCCTCTAGCGGCACACCCCCTCACCCACTCCTGACTCACTTGCTCGCCTGCACTCTCTCGCACAGTCGGTTGGATCAATGGGTTGGGTCTGGTCGACCCAAATTAGTGGCAGATCAAGTCCGTATCTAAACTCATGACTCATTTATCTAATCAGATCATATCTATTGAAGGCGTCTCTATTTCAGATTAGACCTAAATCTGATCCTAAAACTCATTTTGACACCCCTAAAATTTTCAGATAATTTATCAACATTCTCATCAAGAGGATTAAATTAATCATCATGACTACTGCATCAATCCAACTTCTTAACCCAATAACATGCCACCATATTCTATCTTCAACTTTCTAATCTAAAACAAAGAAAATTAGTCAAAAAGGGTTAGGATTGTTATATATATCATTGCAAAGAAAAAGAAGAAGAAGAAGAAAGATATTCTTGTGATGAAGCAAAGAGCTCAATCACTACAATCTATTAATTCAAGCACAAGCACAATTCCGACAATAAAGTGTTCTCTTTGTGAACCAAAAACTTCACGTGCTAAAACACTAAAAAGCTTGAAGTTCACTCTTCGCATCGAAAGCACAATGAGGTGTGAGACATTGCATTAGTCATTGTAAGATGTTTTTAGTTGGTGCTCGACACACCTTTGGCGAAAATGATATGATAGGGATGGAAGACTCCCATAATGTGATAGCAAATATTTTTTAAAGATATGGTTTTTTTTTTGTATTATATGAAATGAAATTTATTTTTTATATAGAATTTAATTCATTACACTAACTAAAAGAATCTCCTTGTAATTTTTTTTTTTTATGGCTAGTAATTGGCAAATAAATACCATGCTAGTTATAAATAATTAAGGATGGTATAAAGCTAGTGACGGCTTAGTGAAGGTCCAACGGTGATGGTCAAGCAGCAAAAGTCTGGCAAGGATTTGGCGGTGGTGGTGGTGCTTAGATAGAGTTATGAGATTCTTCAAATCTTAAAGCTCTTTTGAACCTCTAGCCAAAGGTCTTATGTTGGGAAAATTTATAAATGTGATCTTATTTTATATATATATATATAAAGTATTATATATTAGTAGTTATTTAAAAATAAGCCAATTAAAATTCCCGGGCTACTTATTAATTAAATTTGTAGGAAATTAAATATTGTGTAAAAGTCAAATATTTATTTTATTTTAATAAAGGATTGAAATAAAATAAATACATTTAAAGTATAAAGTGGTTATGATTCCCCGTTTAAGTGGTTAAGTTCTCATTTTCATCTTGAGTGAAAAGAATGGATCTTCTCAATTATGTATTTCAATAGATCCATATACGCTTCTAACATCTTTTCTCGATTATTTAACATGTAATTCGGAGGTGATTAAATTATTATTTTGTCTCTATTGAATCCTAACAAATGATATCAGAGTCTCTGGTTGTCATGTTGACTCAACGAAAATTCCTTCTCTTAAATCATGTCATTGATTATTAGAGTTTTTTTTTTGTCAAAAGACATTTTCATCTAAGAATGATTTCTCATTTGAAAAATTTTGATATTTCGGTGTAAAGTAATTGTAAATTTTTCCTAACACTATATTGCATTTATTTTGGAAAAAGAAAAGATGAGCATAAATCTAAGGTTATTTTCTTAACTGTATGAATTTTCTTTACTGTTTTTCATCTTCTTCCCATGAACAATGGCTTCAGTGATACATTAATGAATCATAACAACTGATATCAGAGTCTGGTTGTCATGTTGACTCAACGAAAATTCATTCTCTTAAATCATGTCATTGATTATTAGAGTTTTTTTGTCAAAAGAAAATTTCATCTAAGAATGATTTCTCATTTGAAAAATTTTGATATTTCGATGTAAAGTAATTGTAAATTTTTCCCAACACTATTTTGCTTTTATTTTGGAAAAAGAAAAGATGAGCATAAATCTAAGGTTATTTTCTTAACTGTATGAATTTTTTTTACTGTTTTTCATCTTCTTCCCATGAACAATGGCTTCAGTGATACATTAACAAACCTTTTTTTTTTTTAATGATAATACAAATAATTGCACTTGTTCAATGGATTCAGTTACAGGGTACAGTTATTTATTTATTTTTGAAAATTTTAATGTAATGAAATTATGGGCCTTAATATAACAACATTAGTTGAACAACATTAGTTGTTATGCCCATAATTATTCAAGCATATGAATTAACTTTAGATTTTATGATATCATTAATATGATCTGTTTTATAAATTTAGTAAAACATTAGAGAAAAATTGATAAATAACTAAATTAATTAAGTAATTCGCTAAATATATTTATCAATTAAATATTTCTAATTAGAAATAATTATTCTTTATTTCAAAATTAAATTAAATTGGAATAATATGTCACCAAAGTGATCTCTAATTGAATAATGCTAAAGATTAGATCAAGTATGTGTAGTAAATAATCAGCCCAAAGGAAGATTATTTTTTGCCGGAATCTAGAGATGTAGTAATAAATATGTGATAAAAAAAAAGTGATAATTTTGAAATTATTCATGCATATAATAAGTTGGTTTAAATAAAGACTTATTATTGACTGAATTTATTATCAATATTTATTAACTATAATTTTAAGAGTGTAATTTATAAATTATAGTTTTTATCCAAAGATTAAATTATGATGTTGTGTTATGTAGCTTATAATAAAGGGACCACCTTACATTGTTACTAATTATGATCTTTTTTTTTTCTTTTTCAGTATATATTTCTTAAATATTTATTTATTTAAATAACATTTCAGTGTTTAATGACTCTATTTTTACGAAATGAAAGAATATATTATTATTATTTTTGAGTGTATGGATCTACACTATATGATTCAAACTGAACAGCCTCCTGCTCTTACTGTAAAAAACACTTTTTAACAAAATACAAATTTTGAAAATTGAGAACGTTCAAACTGCATGAGTATTATGATCAAGAAGCACCCTATTCCAGATATCATAAGGGGTGCAATGCCTTAGGAGGAAAATGCTAAAAAATTCTTAATCCAAATAGCAGACCGTTTCGTAGATTTTAAAAAAGTTGAAACAAGTATTATTCTTAGTAAACTTGTTTCAATACGGTATAAAGATAGATGAAATATAATGGAGTACATTATGAAAATGTCTAATTTTATTACAAGACAAAGCATTAAATTTAGAATTGTCTAATGATATTCGTGTGCATCTAGTCTTAATCTTTCTTCCTATACAATTTAGTTATTTTAAGATAAGTTGTAATACTTGTTGCATGCTAGAAAATTTGAGTAAATAGAATTTAAGTTTTACGTCTTATTGGTGTATGAATATTCAGTACGAAAAATAAAAGTGATAAAACCAGGTGGAAAACCCGAAAAGGGAACAAATTACATTACCTAGCCCTACTGCAAATCCAATATATAGTAATTGATACAAAGATTTTCCCTTCTTCAATATTGAAGAAGATGAACGCTATAAAAATGAAATATTTATACCAAAAAATAAGGCTTAATCTTACCAGGAGAAATTTTAGAAAATAAGTGTCTAAGGGCAAACAAATGTACCCAACAATAGGGTCAAATCTTAATAGTATCACTACAGGAAAAACGGTAATTTTTTGTATCCATTTTTCGTCGGAAAATGACCAAAATATTGAAAATTAGTATTTCCAACGAAAATATTTACGCCAGTTTAACGCGCGTCGAAAAAGTGTTATCAGCGTAAAACTTTAATGCTTTGAAAAATATGCCGAAAATATTTCCGGCGAATATAAACTATGCCGGAAATTTAAAAAAAAAAATTTCCTAATCCCGCTGAAGCCCTCTCCACCCCTCCCGGGTCCAGCCAACTGGATTTAATTTAGCACTAAATTATTAAGCTTTTTAATTTAATTTAATTTAATTTAGCAATATTTTATTTAACAAAATAAATAATTTTAAATATTACTAATTGTCATTTTCCAGAAAATTTTTAATTTCATCGGAAATCTGTCGGAAAGTCGTCCGAAAAGCCAACAGAAAAAGTGCCGGAAATAACTTCAAAAATTCCGTAGGAAGTACGCCGGAAAATCAGCCGGAAATATTCAATCGGAAACTCCGTCGGAATTTCTGACGAATTTATCTCCGCCGGAAATTCTGTCAGAAATGAGTTGTTTTCCTGTAGTGTATTCTGGAGATGATGGCGGTTGTTGGTAGTAGTAACTAGTGGTTACCGATGATAATAGCTTGTGGTCGTTGGCAACGGCGACGACTAGAGATTGCTAGAGCTAGAGCTCTACTTTTTTCCTCTTTTCTTTCTTCTCCCCTTATGTGAAAATTGGGAGGTTATTTATAGTTTTGTTGGAGTGGCATGGCTTGTAAATATATGAGAAATCAAGGGCATTTTGGGAGGGTTAGGATGAATGACTAATATTGATTCTTTCGATTATAAAATGTTGACCATGCATTTCAGTGCCTTTATGATGTCAAAATTTAATGATATTCGGCTCGTTGGATTTGTCTCGTCTAGTCGCTCGATTTGACTATAAGCATGTCAATTAGTACATCATTTTTATGCAATTAATATTTTATAGCTTCCAAGTATGGTTTGATCCTATGATTTGGACCCATTTTAGTTCGGATTGAAGCGATTTTAGCATCGTTGGGTTTGTCCCATCGAACCGCACGATTTAACTATAAGTTTATTAAAATCAGAGCTTAGATGTTCATAAATTAAATTTTTTGAATGTTTCTAATATAAATTTTCGTCTAGATTCATATCAGATCAAGGTAATTTTTTGTGATATAGCATTTGCATCCCTATTTTCGGATGCTAAAACTTACAAAGTCTACAAATATGTTTCAAATCTTCTAAGATAAAAGTGAGTGTATTCATTGAAAATATTATCTCAAAAATCTTTGAATCAGCTCAAATTTAATTATAAAAGCATCATTGGGTCCTATAGGTGTCAAATTTTAGTTCATAACGTAAAAAAATGATTCTGAGATCCCAAAAATGTTAGTATTGGCTTGTTTGGGCCAAAAATTGGGCCCAAAAAGCTTTTTGCATGTTGGGTCAGCCGACGAGCCGGACATCTATCGCTGGCAATGGAACTGGCATCCTACCCGTGTTACATGACAACCTGCCTTGATGCGCGTACTACCCGTTACACTCCATTATGTCCACACAATTTTAATGTCGAAACCGACGTCGGATGCCAACTATATGCTATAAAATTTGAGTCAATAGAGTATATGTTTCACCCTTAACAGTTTACAAAGATTCAGCATGAAAATATAAAAATAGTAAAACCATATAACTTTTTACGTGGAAACCCCATAAAGAAAAAAACTATTGGGCCTAACACAGTTGCAAATCCACTATGTAGTAAGTTATACAAAGATCTTCCAAGGGCAGACAAATGTACCCAACAGCAGGATCAAATCCTAATAATATTTTGGAGATGATGGTGGTTGTTAGTGATTGTTGGTGGCAATCGCTAGTGGTTGTCGGCAGCAATAGCTGGTGGTTGTCGGCCGCGACAGTCGTAGAAACCATAATTTGGAGATGGTGGTCAGAGAGACCATTGTCGACAGGTGATGGAGATTGGAAAGATTGTAGTCAAGCGACGATCGTTAGAAGGATCACAGTCAGCGAGTGACGGATGATGGAAAGATCGTTGTCTGGTAATGCTAGTCAAACGGACCGTAGTTGGGTGATGCTTGGTGGACTGACAAAATTTTGTCGATGACTGGTGGCCGAGAAGAAGTCCAACAATAGTCAATGGCGAGCGTAAATTCAACCTCAATTGGTGGTCGGACAGAAGTTCGGCGACGATCAGTGGATGGGGGAAAGTATGGTGACAGTCGATGGCCGAGCGTAAATCTGATGTAATTTAGTGTTTGGGCAGAAGTCCGAAAATGATCGGTGGATGGGCGAAGTCCGACAATGGTCGATGACGTTCGGCGTCAGTTGGTGGCCATGTGGAAGTACGGCCTAAGTTTAGCTACAGTCAGTGGCTAGGCGAAAGTCGGACGACCGTCGTTGATCAAGTATTTGAGTATATTAATGATATTAGAATTTGATGATCTTGAGCTCGTTGGATTTGTCTTGTCGAGCCGCTCGATTCGACTATAAGCATGTCACGCTTAAAAATCGTTTAGTCGTCCAATTTATAGTTTAACATTCCCAATGTTCTTCGGGTCTTCGATTTGGACCCATTTGACCTCGGATTGGGTCAAATTTTGTGTCGTTTGATTTGTCTTTTTGAAATGTTCAGCTCAACTATAAGTTTATTGAAATTGGAGTACATATAGTCCCAAATTTAATTTCCAACTCAAAATTACCTCGAGATTCATGCCATATGATAATTAATTTTTTATTATATATCAAAATGAATCTTACATATCATTTATACATTTTTATATGATTTAAATATATATAAACATTTAGACCTTGAATGTATAAGTATTTAAAAAATTTAGAAAAATTTAAAAAAATGAGGGATAGATATTCCATCGCAAATACAAAAGGGCAAAGTAGTAATTTGAAAATAAAATTTGAAGCAAAATTATCACAACGAAAAAATATATATATAATATACATATAAACTTCAAATCTAAAATCTATTAATTAATAGACAACTAACATATCAAGATGACTTATGCGAAAAAAATAAAATAAAAGGACAACTAAGGAAGATTCTAGAGGAGCGAGATCTGCAGAAGCCTGTTCTTCGTTGATTAAGCCAGACCAAATAAATATGGGAACAACTGAATCCGCATCAATAATACTTCTATGTTTTATCTTAGACCTAATTTGTTGTGAATTTATAATTTTCTGGATAATTTACGGGACTTTGATAAGAAGGATAAACAATTTTGTTTTCTCTTAATTGCCACGCTTATTTATTATACATGGAGGGAGAGGAATAGCAGGCGTTTTGTGAATGTGTGGAAGTCTCCTTTTGACTTAAAGGTTGATATTTTCAAGGCTATCCGTGCAAAAACAATTCACTGGAATGGATATGATAGGCTCAAAGAGAAATTCTTGGGAAATCTAGGCTGATTCTCATGTTTTTGACATTGTCCTGTTCGTTGTTGTCTGGATGGTGGATTTCTGGAGGGTCTTTATGTTGCTGTGGATTGTGCTTGGCCCTGTTATTCATATTTTTTTTCTGCTGCTTTTTCTTGCAGCTGGATGCTGGTGCCTTTTGTTGTGAGTTTTTGGTCTTTGTCACGACCACTTCAACGCTACTTCAACTCTCTTATGTTTCTCATTGACTGTGGTTGTGCCTGCTATTATGGAATTTGGGAATTTTGGGACGATGATGAGCAAGGACTACATCAATCCGCATCCTTGGATGGTCTTCGGGCAACCAGGTTATTTTGGCACTGCGAGGGTCGGTTCCCCTGAATATGGTAACCGGTGCTTTTGCTGGATTTTGGCTTTCCTTATGCCTGATCTTTAGGCTGTTATGTTGTAGTTCTTTTACCTGAGTCCATTTTGTATTTCCCTTTTCCTCTAATTGTTTTTATAATGTTTGTATTTCTTTTCTTAAGGTTTTGGGGTGGTATAGGTTTTTCTATACTTACTTGTAACTAGTCTTTGTAATTTTCATTGATTAATATATGAGCTTTTGACTTAAAGGTTGATATTTTCAAGGCTATCCGTGCAAAAACAATTCACTGGAATGGATATGATAGGCTCAAAGAGAAATTCTTGGGAATTCTGGGCTGATTCTCATGTTTTTAACATTGTCCTGTTCGTTGTTGTCTGGATGGTGGATTTCTGGAGGGTCTTTATGTTGCTGTGGATTGTGCTTGGCCCTGTTATTCGTATTTTTTTTCTGCTGCTTTTTCTTGCAGCTGGATGCTGGTGCCTTTTGTTGGGAGTTTTTGGTCTTTGGCACGACCACTTCAACGCTACTTCAACTCTCTTATGCTTCTCATTGACTGTGGTTGTGCCTGCTATTATGGAATTTGGGAATTTTGGGACGATGATGAGCAAGGACTACATCAATCCGCATCCTTGGAAGGTCTTCGGGCAACCGGGTTATTTTGGCACTGCGAGGGTCGGTTCCCCTGAATATGGCAACCAGTGCTTTTGCTGGATTTTGGCTTTCCTTATGCCTGATCTTTAGGCTATTATGTTGTAGTTCTTTTACCCGAGTCCATTTTGTATTTCCCTTTTCCTCTAATTATTTTTGTAATGTTTGTATTTTTTTTCTTAAGGTTTTGGGGTGGTATAGGTTTTTCTATACTTACTTGTAACTAGTCTTTATAATTTTCATTGATTAATATATGAGCTTTTGCCCCAATTCTCCCAAAAAAATAATATAAGAATGATGCAGTACACAATGGTTGAAGTGCTGCAGGTTGGTCAGCCTTCTCTCCAATCGTCGGCTTCTGCGTTCAGGCTCATCTAATTTAGCTAATTTCTAATTGCAACAAAAAAAAAAAATCTTACCATAAAATCATCATATGATATTTAATTTAAATTTGAATTATAAAAAAAATTATTATAATAGAAACAAGTATTATAGTAAATTGAATAAAAATTAAAAAAATTAGAAGAGATCGAAATAATAAAAAATCACTTGATATAAAAAAATTTTGATATAACTATTAAATATTTTGCACAAGTTTGTATTTAAGTTATTTAATTCTAAAACAGTTTAAGTGTATTTTAAATTAAAAAATTTAAAAGAATCAACTTACGAGCTAATAAGTCGAGTCCATGCTACATCAAGCTTGGCTGATGAGTCGACTTGATTCACGTAGACCACTGTTCCACTTGTTTTATCTATGAGGATGCTTGGTTGAGAGTATACATAGTGTAAAAATAAACCAAATACACGCACTAGAGCTTTTTCCCTGTTTGGTTTGACACGGAGGAAAGTAAAACAAAATCCTAAAGTATTCTAAATCCCATGTTGTAGTTCATTTTGCATGTAAAAGGAACCCACCTATTTTGAGCGAAAAAGGAAATTATGCGGCCAGAGCACCGTCAGTTCTTCCTCCATGAAAATAGCGAGACCGAACGAGAGAGACAACAAACTCTGATGCTTCGCGTGAGGTTAGCGGGTCGAATGAGAGAGAGAAATCTAGCGATAACAGCTTCTCCTGCATAAATCCCAGCACAAGCTCCAGCGGTAAATCACAAGCGGGATGGAAAGCCTCCGCCTTCGCCAGCACCGTCTCCCCCTTTCTTCCCCACAAGAAGGACCAAAGCCCCGTCTCCCTAAGCCGCACGCAATGGCCTAAAAAGTAAAGCAATGAGAAATTTGTCCAAAACAATTCCTAAATGTTTAAGAACATAATGATGGCTTTTGTTGGATAAAGAATATAGATGCCACAAGTAAAATTATGCACGATGTATTATTATTTTTATATATCATTTATAATATACTATAAGTGTTCTAAATTATATGAAGTTCCGAATATTAAGCAAAAGATTTACATTCAATAATACATAATGAATGCGAATTTGAATCCAAAGAGAAAGGACCATCTCCTAACTAAGCCTGATTGAGCCAAGCAAGAAAATAACAATTATTCTTGTATTTTTATTTCTATTATTTTGAAAAGACTTTTATTATTATATTTGTATTCAATTTAATGTGCCAAATCATACAACAACAGTTGATGCACAGATTGAATATCTTCCTCTTATTGCTTCGGTATGAATTTCTAGTATTTTGATCGGATTTTTGAGGCAATGATGTGGCTGGGGCTCGTGTCCTTGTGGCCGAGCTAGTGGCAACCTTCGGTGTTCTTCGATGACTTTAGCTGGATTGGGCGCTATCTTCACCTTATGGACGGTCCGTGCGAGGTTGCTGGGATGCTGGGAGTCTCGGCCGTTTACTGAGCCAAATGTGGTTGTATTTCCTTTTTCTTTGTTTCTGATCATTATCTGATGTAACCGTCATTTCTTTTTTAATATATGTGTTTTTGGTTAAAAAAAAAAAACAGATTGAATATCTTCCTATTAAGAATTTGGGCCCAAGAAATCAACTCATATGATTGTATTCGGTTTTGTTTGGGATAGATTTATTATAGCTTTTTAAAGTTTTTTTTTCTGCATTAGTAATTTTTGAATCAAAAAATTATTTTAGAAAGCAGTAAGAAAAATATCCCAAATGAATTCTTAGATTGATCAACAACTTTATTTATTACTTGTTTGTCATATGAAATCTGTCCCAAGAAATATAATGAGTTTATGTCCATTTTTTTAATGTTTTGTTTTTATGTTTTGAATTAGGTTAATTTTCAAGAAAAATGTATAAAAAATTCATCTTTAGTGTACATATACGTAGTAGTTATCGATTGGGCTGAAACTTATATTCGAAGCTAGAAACAACCAATTAATGAATTATTAGTCTTTCATACGCAACTAATCAATTCAACATCGACCTTATTCTTTATATGAATTTAATAATTGGATGACGCTACACTAATTTATTAAAAATGATTATGCATTAGGCATTTGGTCTATTACATATAAACTTTCTTGATAAATTTTATATTTGTAATAAAATTGTAAATTTAGTGTAACACTACAAACAAATATATGATATAAATAAAAATATATATGCAATAATTAACCAAAAGATGTATTGTTTTCTACATGATAAAAAAAATTTATATCTAGATCATGACAGGATTTTATCAGCTTCATGTGACATTTGAATGACATAGATAATTGTCGTGTGCTGGAACATTTGTAGGTGAAGAGAGATAGAGAGTTTAATATCTCATCTTTGTACGAAGACCTAGCTAGCACGTTTTAAAGTGGAAAGTCCAAAAATGGTAAAAATCATAAGGCTGCCATGTTAAAATGATTCACTATTGATGCAGGCGACGACAATGGTGGTGGCAACAATAAAGAACTTATAGTGTATTTAGCCAATTTTCAAATACACCAAAATAAAAATAGAGGATGGATTTTGAATACATTAATTTTTTTACACAATATTTCTTTTATTGCAAATCAAATACTAGTGTTCTAAAAAATCATTTATTTAAAATATTTTATACCCCTTTACTTGAAACCAAACAGCAATTTTATATTTGTATTATTCAATTGTATTAAATTTAACATAAATTATTATTGTTGAAATATTAATAACTAATTAACATATAACATAACATTAACTTAAAATGAGAGTTTAAATTTATTTATATTTTAATTAAATGGCTCACCAATCGAATCTTTCTCTTATCATAGCTTTCGACCCTACTCTTTTGTCTCTAAAGCCCGCTGTCCATCTTATAATCCCGTTACTTCAATGAATAACGGTCTGAAGTATTTGAGGTAAGTCGCCCGTTAAACGGGCGACTTATCCTAAATAAGTAAGTCGCCCGTTCAACGGGCGACTTTGGCGAGTTTAAATTTTTTTTTTTCGTTGGTTAATCGCTTAATTAAATTTTAAACGATACTTAGTTTAAAAAATTGCCCTTAGATATGGTGGGGGCGGCTCATATGCGAATATTCAGAAAAAATGGATTGGGAATAAAATGCCTTTATTTTGCTCAATAATCAAAATAGAAAAGGTTGTAAAAATCCAATCAAATAGAGAATTTGAAGTAGGGGTGTCAATATTTCACATCAACCGAAAAACCGACTTGAATCTAATTCGAAAATACCGAGTTAGGGTCAACTCGTTTGAGAAACGGGTTGGATTCGGTTTTGAAATTTTAACCCGTTTATAAAATCATATAAGGTTCAGATAGACCTGAAAACTCAAAATCAACCCGGGTTTGACCCCGAGTCTCGTTCGAGTCGCGCCACATTATCTTTTGTCGTTTGAGTCACATTCTCTTTAGGGGTGTCAATTCAGGTCAATGGTTCAGGTTCGGGCCGAACCTGGCACTGACCTGACACAGTTCGAGTCAACCCAAACCTGATCCGTTTTTAAAAACAGGTCAGATTTTCGGACCCGAACTCGACCCGATTCGGGTCCGAGTCAACCCGACACGAATAACCAGAAGTTGACCTAAAATTGCTAGTTTTAGGGTCAAAATCGGGTCAATCTTTGATTTCGGGTCAAAATCGGGTCAGTCTCGGACTTCTCAGTTAAATAGGATTGTTCGTGTCATTTTCGGGTCATTTTTTGGTCAACCCAAACCCGTTTCGAGTTCGGGTTGACCTTAACATGAATTTTTTCGGGTCGGGTTCGGATCGGGTGAAAAATTGACACCCCTAATTCTCTTATGTCGCTTGACCCGTCAGCCGGTGCTCGTCTCATTTGAGTCGCTCATCTAGCTTGATTTGGCTGAACCCCCCCGTTCCCTCGTTCCTGCACCGTAACCCTCGATCTCTGCCTCGGCCGCCTCTGCAACCTCGGCCGCCTCTACAACCTCGGCCGCCTCTGCAACCTTCGCCGCCCTTGCTTCGGTTGCCACTCTCCACGCGATGCCCCTCGGGAATTGATTGATGACTCACACAAAGAAGTCCCACCAGCTCTGGCGGAGTCCTCGGAAGTCGTCTATCCCCCATATTGGCCGCTTCTCCGTCGATGAAAGGCCAAATCTCAGTATGCAGGATTCGTATCCGAGAGAGAGAATAACGGCCTCCACGCACATGTTCGTTGACCAAGAAGAACTAAAGGGAGTCAGTGCATCTGCGGCGTTGATTGCCACCACTGGTGACTGGTGTGGCCTCCAATCTCTCCAAGAAGAAGGCAACTCCTCAACCCTCTTCTAAGAAGCAGCTTATCAACGATGTATTTCGTCGTCAAGTCGAAGAAGAAACACGTCACATTCCGCATTATGGGATTTGGCTGAATAAAGGCAGGAACTGAAGAAACGCGTCGCATTCCGTCGTCGAGTCCATTTCTTACGGGTCGGGTAAGTCAAAATCAGCCGGGTCAAGATGGGGTTGGACCCAAATTCAACCCGTGATTTGATTTTGACAGCTCTAATCGGAAAAAGAGATTCAGGATTCAATGATTTGATCGGATTTTAACTGAATGATGTAATATATATAAAACTATTTAATAAATTTAAATGATATAACAATCATGTAACAATATAAATTTAAAAAAAAAAAATTTATAAAAATTTTAGCTTACATATAAATTTGTTATAAATTGTTAATAATTTATGTTATATGGTAAGATACAATTTACACATATAAATTATGTATTAAATTCATATTATAATTTTTCAATTGATCTTATTTTGATGACTTTAGGAATGCTTCTTCCCCAAAACTTTCTCCTCATATAAGGAATAAGAAAATAACTTTCTATTTTATTTTATTATTCCTTAGGTAAAGGAGATAGTTTGGTGTAAGAAATCGAATTTTTGTATGACTCGATTCGGCGAGGAAGAATAAAAAAATTTATGTAAGAATACAAGTTATATAAATGAAATTTTCAATCAATTTCAAGAAATATTATATACAATGTGATTAGAAGTATAGGTTGTTAACTTAGAAGAGTTTGACATTTGATATTGCTTTGACGACTTTTGATTTCTTCATAAATAAGTCTAACAATATTTAATGTCAAATAATATAATTTTGGAACAGAAAATAAATTAAATACTTGATATGAGTTAAATATTGGAAGACTACAAAAGTTCTTGGAGGAATTTAGGAGTTGCAAGAAGGCTATTTTAAATATCGTGGTTTTAGAAGGATTTGTACACACGAAAAAAAAAAAATGAAGCGGGTAATTATAATTAGTTTATAATATTTACAATCTCTTTATATCCTTATAATTATAGAATGTTGTAGCAAATATGTGGATTGAATGTTTAATGAATCAAATTAAGAAAAAGCATAGTGAATGATTACATTTGTTTTATAGAATTTTTTTATTTTATTTCAATTATTATTGATATGTCATCAAAAATTTATATTGATCTGGCACGAATATCGATGCAAAATCATGTTGGAAGGTACCGAAATTAAATTTGGGACAATCTGAACTCCGATTTCAGCAAACTTATAGTTAAACTGAGCGTCTCGAGAATATGAACCCAACGACATCAAATCCAACCAAATCCGAGCACAAATGGGTCCAAATCAAGGGCTAAAAGCGTTGTTGGAAGGTTTGACCCACAATTTGGATTATCAAACGGTTTCCAAATATAACGTACTTATAGTCGAATTGAGCGGCTCAATGTGACGAATCCAACGAGCCCAAGATCACTGAATTCCGACATCACTAAGACATTCAAGTATTCATCAAATGGTCCATGCATTATCAAGGGATTCAACATCAGCCGTCCATCCAACCACTCCTCATTTACCCTTGATCACTCATCTATTTACGGGTCATGCCACTCCAGAAATCTATAAATAGACCCATCATTTCTCTTGAAAGGGGACTTGAGCAAGAAGAGAATGAAGAAGAGAATAAAGAGAAGGAAGAAGCTCCTCCTCAACCACCGCCAGAGTTTCACCGGACCAACACCTCACCTTTGCTGGACCACCACATGAGGCCCTGACCTTCGCCAGACCACCACCTGAGGCCATCACCTTCGTCGGATCACCACTTAAGGCCCTCACCTTCGTCGAACCACCACTTGAGGCCCTCACCTTCGTCAAACTACCACTTGAGGCTAATTTCTGACTGCAATCATAGGTGCAGGTAGGCAGGCGCGGGCTGGGTGCAGTCGCAGGTGCCGGTGGGTAGCTAGTTGGCCTTTTTTTTTGCTGGAATTTTTTTTTAATTTTTTCTTTTAAAAATTTCCACATGAAATCCACTAGAAATTTTTCTGGATGATTTTTTTCGTTAGTATTTGTTTTCCTATGCGTGTTTTACCGATGAAAAATTTTCCATCGAAATGTAATATTCTAATTGAAAATGGCCAATTTCCAACGAAAAAAGACGGCCATAAATTCATCATTTTCTTGAAGTGAATTTGATATATATTGTGTAAAATATCAAATATAGATTAATATGTAGGTAATGAAGAAAGGGAATCATAATATATAATTGAGATAATAAAAAAGAAGGAAAATGTGGATTCATTCAAATACGGGCTATGGATGCAACATATAGTGGTGCTCCTATAATAAATGAAAAAGGAAATAAATTAGTGAAACATAAAAACGAATAATTTTTTAAAAAAGAAATATAATTGGAATCTGCATTTATATTCAATGTTGATTTTTATATGCTAAGGCTCCCGTTTACGCTTTTCGCTCCCGCTCTGCTAGGGCTTTTGCCCTAGCTCTCTCCGGTGTGTTCTGGTGGCTGGCATTTATCGCCGTGGTGGCGCCGTCTTCTTCGTTCATCCAGGGAAGTTTCTCTCTCTCTGGTGGATTTTAATTTTGTGTTTCTCTTTGGATTTTCATTTTGTTTCTGTCCGGTGTTGCTGGCATGCCGCCGAAGCTCTGTGATCCAGGTTTTTTAGGGGTTTCTTCCTCTTCTCGTTCGTTTATAGATGTCCTTGCGGGAAATTCTGATGGACCCATTTTTCTGGAGCTTAGGGTTTCCTCTTTTCTTGGTATTCCTTCTCTTTGGATCTCGCGAGCCATGGGCAAGAATTTTTAAATTTAAGAGGAATTTTTAAAAATTAGGTGGGCTTTTTAAAACTTAAGCGGGATTTTTAAAACTTAGCCAAAATTTAGGAAAAAAATATGAAATATGTCAAATGACTATAATTAGGCGATGACATTGTAAGACCATAATTGAGCATTACTGGTCAAAGAACTATAGTTGGGTCTCTGATCAAAGGATTATAGTCAAGAAATAGTGGCCAGATGATTATAGTAGGACAATATTTTTTGAAGGACTGTAGTAGGTTAATAATGGTTTAATAATGATCTACAATGACAACTATAGTTTATATTCATATTAAACAATCCATATTGATTCCCTCAATTATATAATCTTTTTAACATAAAGTGCCTTAATTACATCAAAATCAGACAATTTTAGAGTCATTTTATTCAAAATGCTCAATTTTATCATAAATATACAAAATTTGAAGATTATTTTATCATCCAATTAATATTCCAAAATTTTGAATTACACTTCAAGTTAGGGGTGTCAATTTTTGACACGACACGAAACACGACCCGAACCCGACCCGGAAAAATTTAGAGTCATTTTATTCAAAATGCTCAATTTTATCATAAATATACAAAATTTGAAGATTATTTTATCATCCAATTAATATTCCTAAATTTTGAATTACACTTCAAGTGATTGAGTTGAGCCCATTTAGAGTAATTAAATCACTAAGGGTGCAAACAAGTCCAACCAAGCAACTGGAGTATGATTAATTAATAATGCTTATACTTAATTCCAAAAATTCGAATGGGCTCACAAATCAATTCAAAGAGAGAATAATTATAATTAAAATAATTATTATAATAAACTGATAAAAAAATAAAAATTAAAAATGAAATAATAAAAAATAACTTTATATAAATAAGTGTGATTATTTTTAAATATTTTAATAATTTTCTACATAAGTTCTTAAATGATAATACATTTTAAATATATTTTAAACGAGATAAAAGTTAAGTCGATACTATCTCAAACTTAACTTTTTAACTCATTAAGCTTAGCTCACTATCAAATTGAATAAGAGACCAGCTGAAGAGTCAGCCTAACTCACCTCAATACAATTGTGATTATTTTTAAATATTTTACTAATTTTGTACGTAAGTTCTTAAATGCTATTACATTTTAAATATATTTTAAACGAGATAAAAGTTAAGTCGATACTATCTCAAACTTAACTTTTTTACTCATTAAGCTTAGCTCACTATCAAATTGAAAGTTCATCTCTCTTTAACTTTCAATTTGCCTATAAATTTACTAAAATTCCTAAACCTTAATTTCAAAAAATCTTAAGAATCAGATTTTTTTTGTTTGGTTGACATGAACTTGAATTGGATCCAGGGGCCAAGCAGGACCTTGAGCCAAATGATGATGGAAAGATTATTATGTGCGGATATTGGACGGCGTCCGGAGACCAATCAGAATGCGCCACATCACTTTTTTACTCGACAATATTCGACACCAGGCGACATCGCAGGTTCTGATTGATCTCTGGACTGTTTGGTGTCAACATTTCAGGCATTTGGGATCACAAACTCCGCATTCTCGCCCTATTAAGAAGGATTAGCTTATTCTCTACAGAGGTTCAGGCAATAGTTTAGCTGGAGATTCAAATAAGCTGACAGCTACAAGCAGGCCATTTACGCATCTCTACAGATATTTCATTGAGTTTTCACTATTATAAATATTACAGAATAGCGCGAGTTATAATATACGTTTTATCATATAATAATATACATACACGGTCAAATATTGCTATTGTTAATCAACAAAAACTTACCAAATAGCAGGTGAACGGAGCTGAAGTACTGTATCCATCCACCCAGGCTTCCATGGCTGGAGAGAAAAATGGCTTTCCATCTCAAAAAAGATTGCCACAAGGGGCATTGTTGATGTTCTGAAAGTAACTTCAGCTTCGTTTGGGACGGCATTTTTCCTGCTTCTTAAAGAAATTTTTTTATACTAAAAAGCTGCTTTAAAAAACAATAAGAAAACCGTCTCCAACGAAACCTTCATCCTTCATCAAGCTCTTGGGTTGAAATGGCATAACTTTGGATTCTACGTACAAATCAAAAGAGCTGGAAGAACAAACTGGTTGAGCCATCCCCAAAAGAGCGAAGACCTGCTGGTTTTACTAGAGCCCTGCACAATGGGCATGTCCGCTCCCTATCAAACCTAAAATACAAGCACAAAAGAGACAATTTTATAGATTTTGTACACAATCGAAACCAATTTGTTATTAGAGAAGATGAATGCAAGGAAAGATGATTTTGTGCTCACCATTCAGAAACACAATCTTCACAAAAGATGTGCTTACAACGAAGGAGAATAGGCGCATGGATCTTCTCTTGGCAAATAACACAAAGATTGGCTTCAGGGTTGGATGTTCGTGTTCAATTGGATTGGCTTCAGGGTGCGTCCGAATCGGATTCCGATTCTGTTTCTTTGGAATCGTATGGGGATAAGGTTGCTGGAAATTTGTTTGTTGTGTTGCGTGATTTACCTCTTGTTTCTGGTGCCTCTAGCGGTAGAGCTCGTGGGAGGGGCAAACGTGGTCGGGGTTGATTATCTTGCTAGTGCTGCATTCTTGGTTTATTTCGAAGGCCTTTTGGTTGGTTGGTTTGGGTATTTGTTCTTTGGGCTGCTTGGAAGATCATTTTGATGTTGTGTGCCTTCGTGTTGACACTTGCAGTGGATTTAATTTTTGGAGAATTATGGTTTTGGTTTTTGTGGTTGGTCGTTGAGCCGGACAATGATGTGGCTGGGGCTCACTTCTCACTGAACTGGCTCGTGGCAACCTTTGGTGCTCATCTCGTCGGGACGGCTGATTTGCATTTATTTCCACCAAATTGGACGGTCCGAGCTGTCTTTTGGAAAGCTGGAAGTCTCGGTCTTCTGCTGAGCCCACTGGCTTGTTTTTTACTCATGTTTTTGCATTTGCTTCATGTTTCTTGTAATTGCTCTTTTGATCTAATATATATATATATATTTATATATATATATATACTTCTGTTTTATGTATATTTGATTGCCATATTATAAATTGTAATTATCCATTGAGTTTATTATGAAAACTTAAATTGTTAAATTGAAGTTTAAGATAAATCTTCTGAGAAATAAATGACTGAAGTAGAAGAATTTGTCAACAAAAAAGAAAATCAAACACAAAAATATATAAGAATTGGTTTGGTATATGTTCAAATTGAAAATTTTGTTTTAGTAGCACTTCAATTATTTGTTAAATATCAGTCTAATAAGTATTTTATGTTATTGATAGAATTGTACGAACCATCCAACTGTCTATTCTCACCTCTTTAATTTGAGTATTCAGGCCGGGTCATGACAATCTAATCTCAAACTAGTTTTATTTGATCTAGGTCTAGTTTAATCCAAGTTCAATTTTCTCCAATCCTAGTTTATTGGCCTATAATTTTGATTTGAGATTGCAAAAACTAAGTTGAACAAAGCAATTTTCGATTTGAAATCTTACCTCTTTTCTTGCAATGTTGATACTGCTTGGATTTTTTTAACTGAATAGTATACTATAGATCAAAACTGAATGCCGAAGATATGAGAAAGGTTCATAGATTCTAAGCGGTTGGGTTAAAGTTAGACGATGTTAAGGTTATCAATTTAGCTTTGCTAAACTACGCTTTTAAGGCAATCATATGTTGAGTTTGAAGAACATGTTTGTTCGCTAAACACGCAATTGGGGGCCGTTCATCTGGCCTAATGCCTATGGCCATGCTAATGTGGATGGCAGAAATATTTATAAAGCTTTAATTTGAACTTCTTTTTTTTTTTTTGAAAAAACTAACAGAAGGGACTTACGTGTTAAAATAGTTAAAAATTACACATCCTTAGAGATTTCAAAGCTCACTAAAATACAATAATTTAAATAAAACGCAAGAGCCTCAGGATCCATCTAAAAAAAAAAAGCAAAAGAAAGACCAGCTCAAACAGAAACCAACAATGAAGGAGACAGAAGAAAATACTAATAGCCCAGCAGTCAACCATCACATCCAGAGCAAAAAATGTCATCCAATTCAGAAGACCAACCCGTACAAAATAAAAGGAAAGAAACTACACCAAAAGGAGACATGAAAACCCAACCTCCACATTAAAAAAAAAAAAAAAAAAACTTCCAAAGCAGCAGGCATCAAACCAAACACAAAAAAGCTATTTTTTGGATTTCATCTTTCTTTGGTTACCGAGCCGAACGATAGAACATCGCATGCAACCATCTTGATCAAACACTACCTCTTCATCATCTTCATTCTATGTTTTTTAAATGTAGGTTTCTTTTGGAACAGTTTTCTTATTACTTGTTAAAGCAACTTTTTAGTATTAAAATTTTAATTTTTAAATTAAAATGCTATTTTAAAAAGTAATAGAAAAGCTGTCCAAAAATAAGCTGTATTTTTTGGTCTTTAAAAAAAAAAAACTCATTGTCTTGTGAATTTATTGAATCATTAGGAATTTTACTGAATGTTTAACGTATTTCATATGTTTCTATATATTGCATTATTTGTAGGCTATTTGGAAATCCTGTATGTGCAATTGCAGAGCAATTCAAAATAGGGCAGTACAATCCAAACTAGAAATTATTATGTGCGGATACCGTACAGAGAGAACCGTCCATTTTCTCTCTGTTTTCTACAGTAAAAGTGCAACAAAGCGCAATCATAGTGCAGCTGCTACAGTAACTGCCATTTGACTACGCTTTTATTGTAGACGGAGAGAAAACCACACGGTTCTCTCTGTCCGGTGTCAACACCTAATAAATTTCCCTAAATTAGACAGTGAATGAGCTATATGAAAGTTTTAGAAATTCCAAACTGTAATCACTATCCCTTGCTTATGTGCCACAGTGCCGTCCCTCTTGAAGATAGGCTGAAGAGTCTAGGATTTTCAGATTTTCGTCCTTACATTGATGACTTCGAAGATTATTTGATCTCTGGTCTTCAACTGAGGATTATACATTCAAATGAAAAATTTTACCTTAGCTTAATTCATTTTCATCAATTAAAAAAAATGAGGATTTGGCATTGCTTAATTCAGGAGGCTATCTCCACATTTGTTAGTTTGTTTATGTATTAGGCTTCCAACATGGGTTGAGCATCAAAATTTGCAGCTAATTTATGGGAGTATTCATCTCGAAAATAATCTCATTCAAAACTATTTCCATGCATGAAGAGCTTTACATTTGATGAAATGGCAATGGCGGCAAACAAATTTAGTAGCTTCACTCAAGTTGGCCAAGGAGGATATGGAAAGGTATACAAAGGAATCATAGCTGATGGAACAGTTGTAGCTGGCAATAAAATGTGTGCATGATGATTCATTAGAAGGATCAAAAGAGTTATTTACAGAGATAGAAGTGTTGTCAAGGTTACATCATAGGAACCTGATTTCTTTGGCCGGTTCTCGTAATGATGGAACTGAGCAGGTACAAATAATTCCTTCACTGCAATAAGGGCACCATACATTATGGCATTCCCATCTAAAACGGACCGCTCATCCTCACTTCTTTCTCAGATGTCGACTGGGCTAGTGACAAGCAAATCCTTCGCTCTGCTTCCGGTTAGTGCACATTTTTAGACAAAACTCTTCTCTCTTGGAACATCAAGAAACAACATATAGTTGTTCGATCGTCAACCGAAGCTGAATACAGGGCCCTAGTAGCGGCCACAACATATATTATATGGCTTTGTAACGTAATGAATGATTTTCATATTTCTCTTCTGTAGAAACAGAAAGAAAAGAATTTGCAAGACGCGTATAAAGAAATTAACTCTGCGAGATGAATTTATTATTTTCCTATATATCTTTTACAGAGCATGTACAGTATATATAGAACTATTGAAGTATAGGGTACACCTGTAATACAGTGATAGGTGTTTATTTAAATACATTAAATGTGGTAATATTCAGTATTGCTTTTGTCTTCTAATATCTTCAACATCCTACATATATGCATTGCGAAAACACTTCAGACATCGCCCTTGTCAACAATCCAATATTTATTTTTTGCAATTTCAATTCAATTATTGAATTCTTTTTAATTCTATTTATTTTTAAATCGTCCAATCCTAAAAGGATAAATATGGGTTTAGAATTCCTTATTACATTGTGTTATACTATCCAGAATCATAACATTTGTGCAATTTCTCGAATTTATCTGAATCGACGAATATCTATTCCTATGCCTGGAGCTGCGTAAGGTGAAGAAGGCCAAGGAGACGAAGAAGCTCGTCTCGTTTCTTGGCATTCCAGTCGGCTTCGTTGGTTGGAGACGAAGAAGACGCGCGAGAAGACGAAGGAGACGTCGGTTGGAATTATATGTTATAATCTTTCGTTCGTTCTCATGTGGTAAGAACGAAGGAGAAGAAGGAAAAGAATGATTTGTTTTGTCGTTTGGAGTGGCAAAGAAGGGGCGAGAATGTTTTTTTTTTGAGGAAGTCTTTTTTACGGTCAAAGTAGTAAAATTAATTTTCCTTTTTTTTTTTTTCAAAACAAAAATTATATTTGATAAGTCATCAAAAAATTATCTTGATCGGGCACGAATCTTGAGGCATAATCAAATTGGAAACTTCAAAAATTAATTCGGAGACCATCCGGATTGTGTTGCGGTATGGTCAGTTCGGCTGCAAGACGTCGGAGCCAAATGACTTCGGAGGTTGCTGCGGATAAGGCTCGGTACTCAGCTTCGGTCGAGGATTTAGCCACCGTGTTTTGCTTTTTCACTGTCCAAGAGATGAGATTTGGACCTAAGAAGGAGCAAAATCCAGAAACTGATTTTCTGTCAGTGGCGTCTGATGCCCAATCGGCGTCTGTGTAGGAATGAAGCTCGAGGCTGCCGACTGAGATTGGAAGACCGTGAGACAGTGTTCCTTTGATGTATCTTAGGAGTCTTTTAAGTGCTTTGAAATCCTGATTTGAGGGGCTTTGCATATGTTGACACACCATGTTAGTGGCAAAGGCGATGTCCGGACGCGTGATGGAGAGGTATTGCAATGATCCAGCTAGTCTTTGGTATAGGGTAGGATCCGAGAACTGTGTGCTGTCAGCCGGCTTTTTCTTGGACGCAGATACACTCGGAGTCGGAGCAGATTTGCAGTCCGCATAGCCTGCATCATTGAGAAGTTTCAAAGCATAGTGAGTTTGGTTTAAGAAGTAACCGTGTGCTGTACGAAGAACCTGAATTCCGAGAAATAGAGAGATGTCGCCGAGTTGTTTGAGCGCAAATTGTGACCGAAGTTGCGTGAGGAGAAGCTTGATCGCCTGCTCATTGTTCCCTGTGACAAGAAAATCATCCACATAGATAAGAATGTAAATATGAATGTGATTTTTATTGAGAATAAGAAGAGAGGGATCGGAACGACTAAACCCAAATCCTTGAGCTTTGAGAAATCCGGTGAGCTTTTGGAACCACTGTCGCGGTGCCTGTTTTAAACCATACAGAGATTTCCGAAGTTTGCAAACAAAGTCCGGATGTCGTACGTTTTGAAAACCGGGTGGTTGGCGCATGTATATGTCGTCGGGTAAGTCACCGTGTAGAAACGCATTTGAGACATCGAGTTGTAGGACTTGCCAATTGCGATTTAGTGCGAGCGTTAGAAGAAGACGTATGGTTGACATTTTCGCTACCGGACTGAAAGTCTCCGTGTAGTTGATTCCAAACTTTTGATTATAGCCTAGAGCCACAAGACGGGCCTTATAACGATCGACTTGACCGTTAGGGAGAAGCTTCGTTTTGTATGTCCATTTACGGCCCAAAACTGGTTTGTTTGGCGGAGCGGGAACCAAGATCCAAGTTTCCTGTTTCTGTAAGGCATTGAATTCTTCATGCATAGCAGCATGCCAATGATTGAATTTCGCAGCTTGATTATAAGTGGACGGGGTAGGCAGAGGAGCGATATGGGTGAGAAGATTTAGAACTTGTTTCGGTTTTGAGATACCGGATTTCAATCGGGTCTTCATGGGATGGGAAGAGATAGGTTGAGCAGATAGTTGATGCGAGGTGATGGCGGGTTGAATGAAAGTTGGTTCGGGGTTTTGGATAAGAGAATTGTGAGAACTAGGAGAGGAGGTATGGGGCGGAGAAGGAGTAGGTGTGGAGATATGGGGAGAGCTAGAGCGTGATGTACGTTGGGTCGCAGAAGTGTGAGGTAAAGTGTTTATTATAGGACAAGTAGTGTAAGGAGTAAGAAGAAGTGGCGGAGTGTAGATGTTTGGGCTAGGTGAGCGTGTGTTAATCGAGGGTGAGGAAGACTGGAACGGGAACTGAGTTTCGTGAAAAACAACATGGCGGGATATCAGAGATTTACCCGTTTTGAGAATGTAACATTTATATCCTTTGTGTTGCGGTGAATAGCCTAAGAAAATGCATTCTTGGGATCTAGGAGCGAACTTGTTCGGAGCATAGGATTTCATCCAAGGAAAGCACAAACATCCAAATGTGCGGAGGTGAGTGTAAGAAGGAGGTTTACCGTTAAGCCGTTGGAAAGGAATCTGAAGAAAGATAGACTTTGAGGGGAGACGATTAATTAGATAGTGAGCGGTAGAGGTAGCGTCGGCCCAGAATTTGTGCGGCAAATTTGAAGCGTAAAGGAGTGCGCGAGTTAGATCAAGAAGGTGCCTGTGCTTGCGTTCGGCGAGTCCATTTTGTTCCGGCGTGTGAGGACAGGAGAATTGTTGTTTTATACCATGTTGTTGAAGAAAAGATTTGAAAGAGTTGCCAATGAATTCGCCTCCACCATCCGATCAGAGTGTTTTGGGAGTACTGTTGAATTGGGTTTTGATGTAATTACATAGTGATTTAAATTTTGAGAGTACTTCTTGTTTAGTATGCATGAAGTATATCCAAGAAAAACGCGTGTAGTCGTCGACGAAGACAACATAGTAGCGGAAGCCCTCGACAGAGGGGACCGGAGCCGGACCCCAAACATCGGTATGAAGTAAATCGAAAGGAGCAGTAGTAATGGAAAAACTTTTATTAAAGACTTGTTTGTGTCTTTTGGCCATGTCACAAGAAGAACAAATAAAGGAAGAAGGTACAGAGGAGATTTCCGGAAAGCTTTTGGCGAGAGCCGAGAGAATTTGGTTGTTCGGATGTCCTAGCCGAGCGTGCCAAATGATGGAAGCTTTGGTGATAGCGGAGAGGGCTGTCGGGTTGGTGTCCGGAGAGGTTTGAATTTGGTAGAGGCCGTTATGAAGACGCCCATGAAGAAGTGGACGCTGGTCCTGTGTGTCCTTAATAAGAAAACCATTGGCGTCAAAAGTTATAGAGACAGAGTTGTCAGTAGTAAGTTTCGAGACGGATAACAGATTATGCTTTAAATTCGGAACATGAAGAAGATTTTGAAGACGAAGCTTACGAGACGTGTCGGGTAGAGGAAGAAGACCTTGACCTGAATGTTGGATCGGAAGAGAGGTACCGTTAGCGACGGAGACGGAGTCGAATCCTTGGTAGGGAGCTGGGTACTGAATGTTCTGAACATCTGGGGTCAGATGGGTTGAAGCACCTGAGTCGACGATCCAATCTTGCGGAGAGGTGGAGGTCGGATGCGCAAGAAGAGCCCGAGGTTGACGAGAATCGGTTGGAGCGTATTTAAAGTTGCATCGATGCCAACAGTTAAGAGCTACGTGTCCGATCTTGCCACAAATTTGGCAAGTCGGTCTTGCGGTAGTGTTGGCGGTGGACGGTGTGTTTTGGTAGACCGGCATGGCAGGATTGGTCGGCGGGATCTTTGGCTTGTTGAACCGTTTGTTGTTGCGGTTGCGATTTTGAGAAGATGAGGAGGCGTAGAGAGCAGTGGTTTCGTTGGTGGTCTGATGCTCCATAAGAATGTCTTGTTGGAGATGGATTTCTTCGTTGCAAAGAAGCGCATAGAAGGTGTCCAAGTCAATCGGCTGGAGGGAATTGCGAAAATTGGATTTAAACGAATTGAACGTGGGTGGCAGTCCGTTTAAAATGTGCAAGATGATGTCCTCCGGGTCTATTTTGGAGCCAGAGGCGGAAATGTTATCGACCAAGGAATTAATCTTGGTCAGGTACTGCCGAATAGATTGGTCCTTCATACGAATGTGATACAATTCGTTTTTAAGCTGAATAACGCGCGAACGACTCGACGGTTGAAGCCGTCTTTCAAGAACGGACCAGGCCTCGTGAGTGGTCTTGGAAGTGATAATGTAGGGAAGAATTTCTTGGGAGATGGTAGAAAACAGGGCGGAAAGAAGGTTACTGTCAATCATTTGCCAGTTGGTGTGATCGACGGAGGAGGTGTCGCCGGGAGCCGTAGTTGTGCCAAGAAGATGGCCGGCGAAGCCGTTGGCCGTGAATTGTTGCTGAAGTTGTAATCTCCAAATCTGGTAGTTGTCCGACGTGAGAGAATAAGGAACCAAGTTCTTGAGGTTGGAAACAAGAAACTTGAGATGTTGAGGTATTGAAGGAGGAGCGGTGCTGTTGCCGGAAGGATTGGTGGTGGAGGAAGTAGGAGGAGGAGGAGAAAGATCAGAATCTTGATCTCCCATCATGGCTCTTGATACCATGAGAGAAATGCTGAGGAGGGAACGCACAGAGAGCGACGGGAAGAGAAACGGTAAAAGGGAAATTATTGTATTCGAACTAAACGGTGATACAGAGGAAGTATTTAATACAGAGCCAATGGCATAACAGTAATACAGTAATTACAAGTGTATTAATTATGCTAATAATAAGCAGTGGGGAGTATCAATAGCATGTATGAAACTCAGAGACCACAATATGTGTTAACATTATTAGGGATGAAGGCGGTGAGCTAGTTTGGTGGGAATTGGTGTAATTGGTTGACAATAGTCGAGTAACTATTATTGGGAGATTGAAGTTGGCTGATCGATGTTGTTTAAGAGACTATAATTAGGTTATACTAGTCTGATGATAATCGTTATTAAGAGGTTATACTTGAGGAGACAATGGTTAAGTGATGACAGACATGCCATGATAGTTGGCTGATCGTGGTTGGGAGGCGACAAATATATGACAACAGACGTAAGTGTAACAACCCGAAAATGAAAAATATTTTAAAATATGAAATTTTGAATTTCTATTTGAACTAGAGTGCTTCGGCGATGTGCTTGTGAGCGATGCGACACTAGGTTTGAGAGCACAACGACGCTAAAATCTACCGTTGCGATGTTTGAGTCTTCATTTATATAGTAATTTTGATTCTGCATGCAATGATATGACGTTGGAGCACTATATATATATATCAAATCTTAAGCACTAAAATTACCCCAGTGCCTTCGATGCTTTCTGTTTGTCGCTTTGGTAGTAAAAAATATTATGATCGTTGTAAGTAATTATCATCTTATCTCTGTCTTTGTTGATTTCAATTTCGATAAATTTTATCTCTCATAAATCTACTAAAAATGTATTATCTCTTGACTTTAACCGTGTAATTTTTTTATATTTTATAAATTTGATTATTATGAATAATATGGTATTATTTTATTATATTTTTGCTGTTAAATTTGTGTATAAGAATTTTTCTCTGTGAAATGTGTAGGAGAATATATAGTGAAAAGTAGTTGAAAAATAGTGTATTATGATTTGATATGATAATATGAAATGTTTGATATGTTGAAATGATTGACATGAGCTAGAATGTAATATTAAGATGTAAAATTGAAATGTGATACTAATTTGACTAATAGGATATACTATACTAATACTATTATTATAGAAAATGATATACTAATTGATATCAAATATACATGATATAATGACCTTACGTCACTACAGGAAAATTGCCTATGACCGGCAAAATTTTTGGCGTATTTCCAACAAAATAAATTATGGTGAATTTTTCGACATATTTCCGGCAGATTACGACGAAAAAATTCTGACAAATTTTCAGCTTAATTTTCTGACGGATTTTTCGGCAGAATTTTTGTTCGACAAATTTTCTGGCAGAGTTTCCGAGGAATTTCAATTAATTATCAATTTATAATTTAGTTTAATTAATTATTAAATTAATAATTTAATTACTTATGATTTTATTTAATTTATTTTTAAATAATAAAAATAATTTATTAATTAAAATAAGTTATTTTAATTAATTATTAATTTTAATTATTATTTAAATTTATTTAAAATTTAAATTTTCACTTTTTCTTATTTAAATATATAATAATATGTTTTGTAACATATTTTAGTACTCAACAACATACTGGTTGAAAGGTTGATGTAAATGCAAGTTGGGAGTTCGAATCCCAAGCGGCAGCCCAGGGGCAGTCGGGCGGCTCCAGGGGGCATGTCGGACGGGCTCCAGCGGGCACACATATCTTGAGAGCGCGGCAGGTTGGGGGCTCCCGATTCACGATTGGCGTGCGGGCTCCAGGACGAAGCGGGCAGTTGGGCGTGCTCCACGACGGGTAGGACCCGTCGGCACGTGTGCCGGTTTGGTTAAAGGCAGTCCTTCTGTCTGGGAATGTTAAGGAATTGCCGACCGACCTGGGGCTCAGCTTGGCAGCATTTTTTTTAATGGATTATTTTTTTTATTCTGGTGGAAACCTTTTTTCGGAAATTTTTCTTCTCCATGCCGCGTATTCTTTATCTTCTTGTTGGACCAGATGTTCCGTTCGAGTCGCTGCGCGACATGTCCTTGTACCGTCGATCGAAGGAAGAATTTCTGTATCGCGTTACTTTCAGTCGTGCACGTGTAACACTGTCCAGACATCTAAACCCTAGGAGAAAGATATAATGGAGAAATTTCTAGTATCATACGCAAAAAAATTCACGTCTTGAATCAACATATCATACAGATACAGTTCAAGTTCCACGACAATTGTTACCAATGTATAGAAGTATGCATGAGTAGACTCTACTATCTCACACAATATTCTTATGCCACTTCTCGTTGTTATTCTCATCGCACTAGAGGAGTATCTTAGGTAAGCTGGAGACGTCGATTGAGACAGTATATACGCACGTAGAGAGTCAGAAAGACAACTCTAATTCTCAACTGACTACAGCCATCTAGGGTAGTCCAATATAACAAGGCAGAATATCCGTGTACTCTATACTAACTTGACTAGTAGTTATACTGCTCATGGTAATCGACTTGATTGTGAATTT